>NC_056735.1:180879158-180934158 GCF_019279795.1 Protopterus annectens
TAGTAATTAGCTTTCATATTGTTCATTGCAGAAATCTTGAAGTCGCACAGGGTAAATTTTACATTCACCATCAGACCTACACTATATAACATTTCAAATATACATTGCCAAATGAAATGAGATGCTTTTAGTGATTTCCTCAACATGAGACAAAACATAACTGGAATTGTAGTGCTGTTGCAGTGGGTTACAAATCCATAGATACTGTATAACTGGTGGCATGTTGTACCTTTCATTAAGAACCTTCCATCCTTCCATAAGCCACAGAGTAGCTTTACATAGGTTCCATAAGTTGTTTTCAGTTGACAGTACCACTGTCTGTGTACCTGTGCCTGCATGAAAGCTGTATAAATTATTTTCATTTGGCAGTACCACTATCTGTGTACATGTGCCTGCAGTACACATACCTGTCTATATAAACTTTCCTTCCTTCAATGGAAAGTTGTCAGTGTTGATACTAACTTTATCGTCTGCGCAATGCTTACAATAAAGTGTTTCTTTCTAATTCTATTTACTTGTTGCAGCATAGCTTTATGATTAGAAAGAGACAAATTGCACTCAGCACATGTTCTTGCTAGTACATCATCTACAAGTAAACAGGGTGTACCTCTAAATAACTGCACTCACTGTTCTTAGTCATTGCAAGCAATGTACCTTTGTGCTTCTATATGGTCACTGCAGTGGTCATAGGTTCATAGGTTCATAGGTGTGTACTAGGCTAATGGCCCTGGAACCTTTACAAACCTAGCCCATAGAAATGCCCTGGCATCGTGCCACCCGATGTTAGTTCCCAGTGCCTCTATCAAGTAGAGCCACTGGAGTGATCCCCAGGGTGAACTTTCTATTACCCATCCACTCATCAAGATTTTTCTTTAAGAGGGACAGCAAGGTGCTCTGCTTGACATGCATGGGGAGTCTATTTCAGAGCATGGGCAGTCTCTGGGTGAGAAACCTGTCCGTCCAGCATGTTCTGTTGATTGTGGTAATAAGGTTGAGGTCTCTGGAATGTGTGGTGTGGAAGGATTGGGATTTCTTTAGATGTAGCATTTCTAACAGAGATTGGTCAAACATGGCTTTGTAAGTCAAGCAGAGATCGCCTCTAAGTAGGCGATATGAGACACAAAATAGCTGGACTCTTTTGAGTCTGTCCATGTAGGACAAGTGTTTAATGCCTAGGATCCTCTTTGTGAGGTACTTCTGTGGCCTCTCCAGCTGTTGCAGGTGTGTAGTGAGGTACATGCCAAATGGGGCATTATATTCAATGAATGGTCTAATGAAGGAAGAGTATAGAGAGAGAGAAACCCTTGGTAATGTGATGTGCCACATAGAAGGACTTTCTGACCACAGTGGCAATGTGGTGGTTGAAGGAGAGGTTGCTGTCAACCTGCCTCTCCATATCTCTTATAACGTGGGCTCCCATTGATGTGGTAATTAGTGGGAACTGAGTTTTTACCAATGGGAATGACGACACATTTTTTGGCATTAAGCTTAAGGCCATGGTTTCGACACCAATCATTGGTCTTAGTGAGGCCTTTCTGTAGGATGTCTGCATCACTTGGGGAGTTAATAATGGCTCCCAGCTTGCAGTTGTCTGCGAACTTGGTCAGCCAGAGTCCCTTTGTGTTGGCCTGCACTTCTGAGAAGTAGATGCTGAACAGGAGCAGGCACGGTACCGATCCCTGTGGGACTCCACTCATGACTGGTCGGCAGTCTGACTTGGAGTTCGCTACTTTCACACTGTGTGTCCTATCTGTGAGCCAATTTGCAACCCACCTAATGATATAAGGGTTGATGCCTAGTTTGGTGAGTTTATCAATAATTCCCGAGTGAGGAATGGTATCAAAGGCCTTGGCCAGACCGAGGTAGGCTGTATGAACTGCCTTACCCTCATCCACAGCTCTGGTGACTGACTCAAAGAAGTCAACCAAGTTGAGCAGGCATGATCTCCCTTTCACAAAGCCAAACTGTGTGGGGTCCAGAGTTTGGAGATTTTCTATATCTTTCTATCTTTCTATATCTTTGTTAATTAGGTCCATGATGATGTGCTCCATAGCTTTACTTATCAGACTCATCAGCCAATGGGGCAATAATTCTCATGGTCTGTAGTTGCTCCCCCTTTATGGAGAGGGATGACTGTAGCAGTGCACCATTCAGTGGGGACAAAGCCTGAGGTGAAGCTGTGGCTGAACAGGGCACACAGATGTGGTGCCAGCTCACTTTGTAGTTCATGTAGAACACAGCCAGGGATATTATCAGGTCCCATGGAAGCTGTATTCTTGGCCTTGGACAATGCAGCTTTAACCTGTGTTGCAGTAATGCTGCATGCCTGGCATTCTTCTGGTATTGTGATTGGTCCTTTGGGGGGGAGAGGGGTAAAGTTGGCACTGAATCTGTCGACCAGTATGTTGGCAATATCTGTTGGCTCAGTATACAAGGTACCATTGTGCAGTAACTCAGAGGAAATCTAGTTATTACCATGGAGGTTCTTGATATAACTATAGAAGGCTTTGTGATTGTTTTCAGTGTCTGTCGCAATTATGCCTTCATAGCTGGCTTTGGAGGATTTGATGAGGGATCTCAACTTTTTGTTGAGGCTAATAACAGAGTTTTTCCAGTCTTGAGACTTCAGCTTTTTCTGCAACAGTTTCTTCCTTCTGTTGTAGAGTTTATTAATGGCAGGAGACCACCAGATTGGCTTCCTTTTTTTGGAGGAGAGTGTCTTGGCTCTGTTGGGTATGGCTAGTTCCATGCATTTATGTACATGTTCGTACAGTGCACTGGTGTATGATTTGGCAGTCATGCAGTTAGTTTCCATAGGCATGGGTGCCATGAAGTTAACCATCACTGTTTTTAGGAGTCCAAAGTCAGCTTTGGAGAAGTTTTTCAAGGTGGTTACCTTTGCGAGGGGTGTGGGTGAGATGTGGATTTCCATGGTGATTAGTTTATGGTCGGATCTGACCAGGGATGGATTGACTACTGGTGTAGAGCAATGGTCACCCATGTTAGTAATAACCAGGTCAAGATGTTGCATCCCTCTAGTGGGGTCAGAATGATCTGGTCCAGGCCATTGGAATTGATGAATTCCAGGAAGCTTTGGGCCAGTGTATTTGTACTTGAGGAATTTTCCCAGTTGATGGAGGGGTAGTTGAAGTTTCCTAGTATGAGAGTGTTGGGTTTGACCTTGATAGATTCCAGGATGCTTAGAAACATGGAGTGAGAGTCAAGGGACATGGTTGGGTACCTATAGTAGTTTATGACCTGGATCACGTCTTACCCAATGTTAGTTGTACCTGAAGTATCTTCGATGTGTTATGCTGGCCTTCTAGTCTGGAGGAGTGCATATCCTTTCTGTATATGGAGACATCACTGCCTTTGGAACTTCGGTCCATGTTTCGGAGACGAAAGGTGTGGAATGAATTATAGCCTGGTAGTGGAGGGGTGCTTTCTGCTGCTTTAAATCAGGCCTCTGCTACAGCACAAATGTTGATGTTCTCCATTTTGAGGCGTGCTTTGAGTAAGTGCATCTTGAGATTTAGATTTCTAGCATTGAGCAGCATGACCCTCAGACTGCATTTATTTATAGCTGTTGCAGTGGTAATTTGTTTGTTGGAACACCGCCTAAAAAAGGCACTATAAGGGTGGCAAGAGCCTTAGCCATTAAACAGAAACCCAGGGGTGACAGATGCAAGCCATCTCTGACAAAGCATCGAGGTCTGTCAATCATGTCATCCTAAGCAGATACTGGATTCCATTAGAATGACACCAGAAACTTAGCCAATTGTTGAAGTCAGTCATTTTTTGTTTATACTGCGGTATAATACTGGGTGATGGTAGGATACTGCTTAGGGATAGTGTCATACCTGCCTGGGCCACATAATCCGAGAGCTCCACCATGTCTCTTTTCATGTAGTCCAGGGAGATGTGTCTCAGGTTACTCACACCACATGTCATGTTCAATTGTTGTCCTTAGTTCTTCACCTTATGCTGTAGTGTCCTTTAATGTACATTCCCTGCAATTTTCTGATAACTTTCTATGACATGCCCCATACTTTTGGGACTTGTTTGTCCTATCCAGGCTAATTATAGATTTTATTTTATTTATTTAACATTTGTTGACTGGGGAATTCCACCTAGGACAGAACCTATTTTCAGCAGAGGTCCAGGGAGAAACACTCCAGAACATGTCTTTGAAATGTGGGAGGAAACTGGAATACACAGAGGAAACCCATATGAACATAGGGAGGACATGTAGACTCCACACAGATGGCACCCCAGATGGGACTTGAATCAGAGAACCTCTTGATTTGAGACAATAATGTTAACAGCAGCACCACTTCACTGCCTTAAGTAAGGAAGTAGTAATGAAGTCTTACTAATTGATGGAGAAATCCATCAATTAGTAAGACTTTCTTACCCTTTTGAGATAAGGTTGTGGGGTAAATATTACTTGCACCTGCCATTCTGGAGTGCCACTTTCTGATGTACAGAATGTCTGCATTTCTGAACACCCTTTCAGGTGCCATTCAGTGTTGTGGGTCTCAGTGATATGCACATGCGATTAAATGATCTTGCAATGTACTATGTTTGATGATTTATCTCCTCAAAGTTATGATAGGGAACCATATAAATAAATAAATAAATATATATATATATATATATATATATATATATATATACACACACACACACACACACACACACACACACACACACACACACACACACACATATGCTAATTTCAATTGACTGACTGCAATTTTTTGATTTTGACATATTTAATAAGAACATCATTAATGCTTAAAGCGGTATTCAAAATAAGTAAATATGTTAATGTGTTTTATTAACTTGCACTATTTTTTCATGCACAGCTATATACCTTAGAGATGTCCAAATTTATGATTTTAACAAGTGTGCAATGTATGTTTAAATCAATTGAAATGTGTTAAAATGGACATGCATAATTTTAGTGCATGTGCAGATTTGTGGACAATGTTACTTAAATTAATGTCTATATTACTTCTTTGTATGCTTTGTTTGCTTTTGATGACTTTAGCAAGATAGCCATCTGTATTTAAGACAACTAAAATGGTTTTATTAAGCAGATAGAGGGGAGACTTAACTAATGTCCAAGATTGTGGACTTCTTTATTTATTTGGATTGCCAGGGGCTTACATGGGAGAATTATGTTATACCTATATCTATCTATCTTTACCCTGCACTGTGTTTTTTGCCATTTAAGCTGCTAAAATAGTTTATTAGCAAGCAGATGGTAGATTTTACTATACATATGTGATGACGTGTGTGTGTGTGTGTGTGTGTGTGTGTGTGTGTGTGTGTGTGTGTGTGTGTGTGTGTGTGTGTGTGTGTGTGTGTGTGTGTGTGCTTCTCATTCAAGCATCACATGGCCTTATGCTAATTCTGTTTTCTGTTTTAGGCAGGTTACAGTTGAACATGCCTAATAAGGTATACTCATTTGAGCTGGACACTGGGTCTTTCTGAGGCAACAGAGAAAGCATGCCAACCATAAGGCTGAAAGAGAACATTGAGTTTTGGTTTCAGTATCAGAGCCATAAATAGGTGACAGTGCAGGCCATTAACTTTGGTTTAAATGAACCCTCTTACATACCCATATCTTTCAGCATACATTCAGGGAATAGCAGTTTGGAGATGTCATTGCATCCAGGTATATTTTTACATGGTATGAAAAATGAAAACTCCAGCCAAGCTAGAACTTCCAATGAGTGACCTCCCAAACCTTGTGTAACAGAGGCACATGGGATATACGCAAATGACCCTTATGAACATCAGGTGTTTCAGCTGTATGGCGATTCTGATTGCCCATGACTTTTACGTTTGAAGTCATTTTAATGGACAATTTCAGACCAATAAAGCCAAACCCCACTAGCTATGGATATGCATATTTTGGCCTTGTTATGACCTCATCAGCATAGCACAAGCAGAGTGCTTGACTAAGCATAAGAAACACAGAGTTGTTATACCCAGCTGATGTCCATTATCAAACGACTTCAAACGTAAAAGCCATGGGCAATCAGAATCGCCATATAGCTGAAACACCTGATGTTCATAAGGGTCATTTGCATATATCCCATGTGCCTCTGTTACAGGAGGTTTGGGAGGTCAATCATTGGAAGTTCTAGCTTGGCTGGAGTTTTCATTTAGTTTTTACTGATTGGTTTTTCAGTGTGACCTTCTCAATCTTTGTTTTAATTTGTTAGTTGGGATATTTTGCAATCACCCTAATGATAATGGACATCAGCTGGGTATAACAACCCTCTGTTTCTTATGCTTAGTCAAACACTCTGCTTGTGTTATGCTGATGAGGTCATAACAAGGCCAAAATTTACATATCCATAGCTAGTGGAGTTTGGCTTTATTGACCTGAAATTGTCCATTAAAACGACTTCAAATGTAAAAGTCATGGGCAATCAGAATCGCCATGTAGCTGAAGCACCTGATGTTCATAAGGGTCATTTGCATATATCCCATGTGCCTCTGTTACAGGAGCTACACAAGGAGGAGCCAGGGATCTGCACACCAAATTCGAAAATCCGTAAAAAATGTCCAAATCAAGTAAGTAAACTTGTACTCGACGTTTATTTAAGCCACAAAGTCTCTGTTTAGCTTTTCATCGATGACTCCTCACCAACTTCCACAGAACAGGAAATAAACATATTCAACACATCCTGTTTAAATACTATAATATAACTCCCTACTTTTGCTACACTGCCACCTGTGGTCGGAATACAAAATTTCAATATATTAAAAAGAACATACAAAAAGACATAAGACTATTTAAAAACATATGTAAATATAAAACGCTCCCTTAACGATATAAGATTAAAAAACAATAAGTCAATAGTCAAAAGGCTTGACTTGGAAAAAAGAAACCAGAAATATATATTAAAAATAAAATAAACAATTCACTTCATGGTAAATAAATTGGACCCATGATGGAGCAATACATGCGCGAAAAAAATTTTAAAAAAAAGGCTACTAAAAAACATGTATCATAATTTTGCATGTTAACGTATAAAATAGTGCAACTACCTTATCAAACTTTTCAATTTCAAAACACAGGAAATTGACAACATGTTGTTCAAGCCTGGAAAATGGTATGCTTCCAACCTCAATTGCCAAAGCAATTCTCTGAGTTCCAACAAATAGGAAACAGGGCCCCCCTGTTATCATGCACAACCTGATCAATCACTGTAAAGCTAAACCCATGCCCCGTGCACTCGCTAATATGTTTAGCAAGTGCATTAGCCATTTTTTCTTTCTTAATGGCATATAGATGTTCATATAGGTGTTCATGCAGTTTCCGGTCAGTTTTCCCTATATAGAAAGCCGGACATGAAGAACACTGGGCCAGGTAAACCACATGTGTGCTGGCACAGTTGAATCTCCCCTGGATTTTGTACTTTCTCTCTCTGATCTCAAAATAAGTTCCCGCTTTCACGTGTTGGCAGTATCTGCACATATTGCATTTGAACATGCCCGAACGTGCCTGGATAGGTCTAGGTTTCCTTTCAAGGATGCTTTTTAAGTTGGAACCTCTCTTGTAAATGACTTGAGGATTTAACCCTAAAGCTGAAGGACATTGATTGTCTGGTGTAAGTAAACACCACTTCTTCATAATAATAGAAACAATAGCCCCCACATCCAAACTGTAAGTAGTGATGAAGCTGCAGGCATAAGTAGATCTAGTCTGGGTATCGTCAACCAACACACCTTGATCTGCAATAGACTGGACCAAAATGGGGAGATATACTCCATTCTTCCTCTTGCGACTAACCTCATTACAGAGGTCTGAAATCAGATGGCCGGGATAACCCCTATTCAAAAAGAGGTCTCTGATAAACTCACATTCCTTTAAGAAATCACTGTCCCATGTCACCATCCTGGCCGCCTGGACCAGTTAGCCCTTGACTATCGACCTCTTCTGATGAAAGGGGTGGTTGCTTTCAAAGTGCAAATATGAGTTTGAAAAAGTAGGTTTCCGATGGCTGTTGGCCATATAGCAACCCCTGTAGTTATCCTTAGACAGATCAATGTCCAAATAAGCAATTTTCTCCATGGAAAAGTTAAAGGTGAACCTAAGGAATTCAGTAGATGTATTAAAGCATTCCAGGATGGAGTCTGCTACTTCCCTCCCCCCTTGGAGAATGATGAAAATATTGTCCAAAAATCGGGTATACAATAGGACTTTCTCTTTAAATAATGGGTTAGGAAAGACAAACTCTTTCTCCCAGAATGCCATCACCAAATTTGCTATGCTGGCCCCACAAGGGGACCCCATAGGTACCTCTATCCTTTGATGGAACCATCGGTTGTTGAAGGAGAAATAATTGCATGTAAGAACTATGTCTAAGAGTTCTCTGACCATCAAAATTTCTTTGGCAGGAGCTTGTTTCAAAATCAAAATCGCTTGGATCCATTCCAATGCTACTGAGTGGGGGATAGAGGAATACAAGTCTATCACATTAATAGTGAGGAAATGATTCTCGGTTTTGAATGGAATCCGGTTCACTTTGCCTAAAAAAAGACCAAAGAATCCTTTGAGATGTGCTCCTCACTGATGACATACTTTTTCAAGATAGAGTCCACAACCTTGGCTCCAGCATATGTCATGCTCCCCTAGCGCTAACCAACTGGCGCATGGGGGGGATCCAACATATTCTTGTGGATCTTAGGTTACCAAATAAAGCTGGAATCTTGGGGTTGGATATGGAAATATAATTGAACACATCCAAGTCTATCACCCCATTGATAAACATGTCATCGTAATAAGAATGGACACATGATATGTTGATGTTCAACTCATTTTTAGATATCTCATCATACGTCTCAGAGGCCAGAATAGCTTCCATTCTCTTAATATAATCCTCCACATCCATAGCCACTAGACCTCCCCCTTTGTCCAGCTGTATCACTCTGACCCCTGAGTGACATAACAGTTCAAGCAAAGCCAATTCCTCCTTGGTAGTATTGAAGCCAACATTCTTCTTGGTTTTGAGAGTAGCACAAATGTCCAGGTCACATAGTTGATCAAAGACATTGACTGAAGGAAGCAGGGGTGGATTAAAGGTGCTGGGAATGGAAAAGGCCTTTGGAGAAGAACACTGGTCCCCTAATAGGAGATGTAAATTAAGTTTCCTCGTAAACAATTTTAAGTCAACCAATGTGTTAGCCAAATTGGCCCTATGGGCTGGTACAAACGATAGGCCCTTAGCCAGAAGATCAACCAGAGGTGGAGGAAAAGAAAACCCAGAAAAATGATAGATCTTAAAGTCCCTTCCGGTGTTAAATATTATCTTAAAGGACGACTTCCCCGATTTAGAAGAACCAGCCTGTATCCTAGTCAGTTCCTCCTGTTCCTGGGTCTGTTCTTGAACTTCCTTCCCGGAGACAGGGTGATGAGGCTGGGCTCCGAAAATTTGAGCGCTCGCCTTCCAAAGGAGTATTAGTCGATTTATTAAGTGAAGCTATCCAGTCACTCCTTCGAACTGAATTATATTCAGTGGGGTCATCTGAAGGGCCCCCTTCATGGCCATTATTAACCATATCAGATCTAACTTCTTCAGTTCCATTACGATCATCTGAATACCGAGCTAATGTACCCAAATAATTGCTTTGGGACTTAGGAGGCTTAGGATATGCTAAGCCCTCCATATAAGCTTTAATGTCCCTTTGCAACTTTTTGACTTTCTTAGCAGTTATTTTGGAAACATGCTGGTCTATACTAGTATAGATCTGATCGTAATCAAATCTGTATCTAGAAAAATTAATGTCCTTCCTGATGGCTTCATCTAAAATAGTTAGCTCCTCTGAAAGAGAGGTAACTGCCTCCTAGTAATGATGGCAGATTAAATTTAAGAGCTTGAACCCATGCTTATCAAAGAGAGAAATTAAATCTTTATGGAAGGCCGAGCCTTCCTCCAGGCCCGTAGGATACTGCCATGAATGGAGCCCTTTGGGTACTATTTTGGAACACTGACATTTTCCAAAATAGGCAACCTCTAACTTTAACTTTCTTAGCTTAATTAATTTTTGATCAAACAGATTTAATTTCTGAGGTAATTCGATGCTCCCCGAACTACTCTGTTCAAAAACAGAGTCTCTAGAAGAATTGTGGAAGCAAAACGGGTGCTTCAACCAATTGTTTAGAACTGGCTGTAAAATACCTTGATCCACTCCATTAAGGTTACTGCCGTTCAATGGGGCCATCACCCCCTGGGCATTCTGGCCAGATCTCAGCATATTCCCCAAAGCACAAGAATCCATTTGGGCTGTTCTCTGCTGAGATAGTGGCATAACAATAGCGTTACTTCCCCCAAAGTCTGATATTACAGCCTGCAATTGTTGTAGCCCATCCACCTCTTGAACAAGTGGCTGTGTGGGTGTTGAAGAAAGGCCCATCAAGGGCTGAGAGGTTCCCATAAGACCATCCATCCATTGGGATAATCACTCAACCTTTTGGGTCAAAAGATTTATAAGTAAGGTTAAATCTCCAGCTTGTGCCAATGGTGAAGAAGGAGTAGATACTGGTGCAGCGATCGACATGGCATCCAAACAAAGAAAACCAATTCAACAATAAAAAAGACAAAACCAACTGCTACACAAGGAGGGTGTAGGTTTGGGAGGTCACTCATTGGAAGTTCTAGCTTGACTGGAGTTTTCATTTAGTTTTTACTGATTGTTTTTTCAGTGTGACCTTCTCACTCTTTGTTTTGAATGGTATGAGAAATGAGAATACTTAGGCTACAATGGTCACAATGTCAAATTGTCAGATACAGGATGTTGTCCCACAATGACATGCTGCCATTCAGATCCTTGGCTATAAATAGAGCTCGGGTCACTACTGGACAAAAACTAAATAAGAAGATGCTTAACAATCGCTACATTGCAGTCTGCATTACTCAGTTAAGTCTCTAAATAAAATGGCCTAAACCTGTTGGACCTTGATCTCCTTTAATCAATCTAGAGACTGGGGTGTAAAAAATACAAAATGCAATTCATAGGATCATAGGTGATTACTAGGCTATCGACTCATGGGCAATTTTAAACCTAGCCATTTCAACTCAATGCAATACTGTAGAAATATTACTCAATACCCAATATTGCATTTAGTGATGATTACCCATGTCCTGGAGGGTTGTGGGCACTATCCCTGGTAAGAATTAACAGTGCCCCATCCACTCGCCCAGGCTCCTCTTGAAGAGTGTCATAGAGGTGCTTTGCTTCACATGTGTTGTTAGCTTGTTCCAAAGATGTGGCAGTCGCTGGGAGAAAAATCTATCCCGCCAACATGTCCTATTTAAGTCACAGGCCACATTTAAGTCCCTGGAACAGGTATCCATAGTCCCATTTGATTTATGGATATGTAGTAAGTTCATTAGGTCTGGGTCTTGGTTTGATCTGTATCATTAGGTTTCAGTCTTGGGTTGCTCTGCATGCAGTCATAAAATAGAAGCATAGGAAGATCAAACTAGAAGATTGCATCACTAAGGCATAGCCTAGGTGATAGGAAAATAGCTAAATGGCAGGCTGATTGTAAGGCAATCCCTGTTAAGGTCCACTAGGTACTCTCTGCAGGTAGCTGGTATGCCACAGGGTAAGACAGCTAAGGCACCCCATTAGTTACAACACAACTGGAAAGCTTATCAGAATTCAGATTGCTAACAGGGAGGTCAAATAGGGAGGTCAGTTAGTAGTAGGTGTGTAAAGTCATTTGGTGTCTGACAATATGTAAGCTTGTCTGAAGCTAAAATCATAATAACTGTATGGCTGATGAAGGAAGAAAGGAAGAAATGAAGTTAGGATGGATGGAAGGTGTGATGCCTGTGCCCTGGTCCAGCAATCAAGGAGCCTCAATACTCACCACTAACACCAGAGAGGACATCACATATATGAGGAAAGGATAACAAATACACATAGTAAAGTGAAATTTCCCTTAACAGCACACAGAGATCACAGTCTTGCAAGACTGGTCGCTGTCTTGCTCTCCAGGTCCCTAATAAGACTCCCCACTGGCACAGCTATATGGTCCAGATCTCAGCCTAGCCGGACAAGCTAATACCTCCAGCACCCTCTCTGTCCAACCAGTGCTTCATGTCCCTGCCCAAGTAGCTGACACACACACACTTTGAGATAAGATTTTATACAACCACACAGACACTCCTGGGAAAGGCTGGCACAGGTTCTCCAGCTGTGCCCCTATTACCCAGACGATATGGTAGTACCGCCTGCCACCACCCAGCTAATATTTATCAGCTACTCAAAGGTCCTTAAAAGGGTGTCCAATTATTACTGTGCAATATTATTATCCAATTGGTAGTATAACTAAACAGTCAAGGCTTATTAGAGTGACTTGGTACAGTAATCACTATAAATATGCAATGTACTCTAGAGCTTAAATTATCTCTACACAAAACAGCCACAGTTGAAAGGTTTTAAAATATTTAATAATAAATAATAAAAACACACAACAATACATCTTACTACACAGTTAGTCAAGAGTTCAGAGATCGCAAAGAAATAATTAAAATTATTCATTAGTACAGTTCTGACATCACAGAAAAACACTTAGTTTAATCTTGCTAGTTCCTAGCTATTTCTAAAAGAAATTATAAGTCTAAGATAAACTTACTTACAGAGCAAAGGCAGTGCTGAGTTGGATGTCAAGACAAAAATGCTTAATAATCTCGGATTCTCTCTGTTTTAATTGAAATTGCAGTTCTGATTCACATTACATCATTCTTCACACTTTCCTGGGATTCCCAGGCTACACATTACATCATTCTTCACACTTCTCTGGGTTCCCAGGCAAACAAAAACTGCATTTACATTCTTAACATCTCCTTTTGTTATCTTGCAGCTGGTCAGGAAGCAGAGCAATAAAAATGCATTTGCATGTTTAAATTTAGCAATTTAACTCTTGGTTAAAACAACAGCAAGAATTTCTTCATCTAAACCCTTCAGCACCACTGTCTACATCAAAAGGTCACCACATGCTTAACTTTGGTCAGTAGAGTGCACTGTTGTCACATTTATTCCAGTTCCACATGTAACACTATTTTACATTTAAGACAACAAGCCTGTAATTTATATTCATATTTACAAATGACAGAATTATCTGCAAAATTCTATCTGGCTAGTCTGGCAGCTTTCACATCCCCCCCCCCCAAGAGAACTCAAGCTAGTTTTTCAAGTGACCCTTGAGAAATGCTGCTTGAGAGGGTTAGGTTTATCCGACTGTACCTTACCCCATTCCCTGTCTTGAGACTCTATCTGCATTGACATTGCTAATCCCCACCCCCATGGTGCTGCACTGACATATCATATGCTTACAAACCCAGGCTCCACCTTAGCAACTTGGCATTTTGCTGGCTGGCTCTGTTTAACCATGTTAGGGGGTGTGATCTGTCAAAACAGGGAATTTCCTTCCATACATATAACCCTGACATTTCTGCAATGCCCACACTATGGCTAGACATTCCTTTACTACAGCTGCATAGCATTCATCCCTGGGGTGGAGCCTATGACTGAGATAAACCACTGGGTGCTCTTCTGAAGAAATCTGGCTAAGTACAGCCCCCATCCCATAGTTTGAAGCATCCAACTGAACAACAAATTATTTGCTGTTTTTGGACTGGCTAACACAGGGGATCCTCCCAAAGCTTCTTTAAGCTTCTGAAATGCCTGCTCACATGCTGGGGTCCACCCTACCTTATCTGGCCTGTTCTTCCTTGTCAGGTCTGTGAGGGGTGCACCTATGGTACTATAACTGGGGACAAACTTTCTGTAGTACCCTGCTGTCCCTAAAAATGCCCTCACCTGGCTTTTTGGTAATAGATGCAGGCCATGCCTGAATGGCTTCCACTTTGGCAGGTTCTGGCCTTAACTTACCACTCCCTGCTCTATGTTCTAGGTAGGAGACCTCTGCCATACCCACCTGACATTTGCTCGGCTTAATGGTCAACCTTGCCCTCTGTAGTCTGCCCAGCACCTCCCTGACTTGCTGAAGGTGCTCTGGCCAGGAATGGCTGTATATGGCAATATCATCTAGGTAAGCAAGGGCAAAACCTCCTGCTCCTACTAGGATATGATCTACCAGCCTCTGGAAAGTCGCTGAGGCATTCTTCATCCCAAAGGGTATTTTTGTGAACTGATACAAGCCAAAAGGAGTCACAAAGGCTGACTTCTCTCTAGCACTGGGAGTCAAGGGCACCTACCAGTAAACTTTGGTAAGACCAATGGTTGTAAGATACTTAGCCCCACCCAGCTGCTCTAGGGCCTCATCTGTCCTAGGCATGGGGTAAGCATCCAACTTTGTGTAACTATTTAATTTCCTGTAGTCCACACAGAACCTGGCGCTGCCATCTTTCTTTGGCACCAGCCCCACTGGGGAGACCCAGGGACTGTTGGACTCTTGAATCACCCCTAGTTCCAACATCTCCTGTACCTCCCTCCCTCAGATTCTGTTTGACTCTCTCAGGCAGTCTGTACAGGGCCTGCCTAATAGGCTTTTGGGATCCTGTATCCACCTGGTGCTGCCCCAGGTGGATGCACCCTGGTTTCCCAGTGAACATGTCCCCAAATTCCTGTAACACTGCTCAGATTTCTCGAACCTGGGTAGGAGATAGCTGCTGGGACATTGCTACCCCTTCCACTGAGGTGTCAGCTCGAGCCTCACTGAGGAGATCAGTCCTCAGATCTCCCTCAGACTCCTCCTGCAATCCACTGAGAATGCAAAGCACAAGGGCCTCCCTATCATGGTAAGGTTTCATCATGCTAACATGGTACAATTTGTGCACCTGCCTCCTGCCTAGCAGTTCCACCATGTAATTAACATCACTTAACTTTCTTAGCAACTTGTAGGGTCCCTCCCAAGTTGCTTGCAGCTTATTGTGTCTGACAGGAATGAGAACCATTACCTGCTGCCCCACAGCATAATCTCTAGCTCAAGCATTCCTGTCATACCACACCTTTTTTGGTTGTTGGGCTTCTGCCAGGTTCTCCTGGGCCAAGCCCATGAATTCCCTGAGCCTTGTCCTGAGGTTTAGGATGTAAGCCACAACAGACTCCTTGTGAGACTCACACTCACCTTCTCACTAATCTTGAATTAAATCTAGAGTTCCCCTCACCCTATGTTCATAAAGCAACTCCAAGGGTGAAAAACCTGTGGATTCCTGGGGAACCTCTCTGTAAGCAAACAACAGATGTGGCAAATATTTGTCCCACTCTCTCTTAAACTGATCTGCAAATGCCCATAGCATGGACTTGATTGTAGAGTTTAACCTCTCAACAAGAACATTTGTCTGGAGATGGTAGGGGGTGGTCTTCATGTGCTTCACCCCACAGGACTTCCATGGACAAGCCAGCAGGTCTGACACAAAATTAGCACCTCTGTCAGTCAGTATTTCTTTTGGGAAACCTACCCTGCTGAAAATGTCTAACAATGCATTTGCCACCTTCTCTACCTCAGTGGAGGACAAAGCCACCACCTCAGTGTATCATGTAGCATAATCCACTATCACTAGGATATACTTTTTTCCTGTGGAACTTGGGGAACCTCAGGGGACCCACAATATCCATAGCTACCCTCTGAAATGGCTCCTCAATCACAGGTGAAGGCATCAAAGGAGCTCTCACCTTGTCTCCTGCCTTGCCTACCTTTTGGCACTGCTCACAGGTCCTGCAGTACCCTGTTACATCTCTGGAAATTCCAAGCCAATAGAAGTTCTGCATAATATGCCTCTTTGTACATTTTATGCCCATATGACCTGCAAAGGGAATATCATGGGCTATGGCTAGAAGTGCCAGATGGTAGACTCTAGGCACTAGCAACTGCTGTACTCTCTCACCTTCTAGCCCTCCCTCAGGGGTCCACTCTCTGTATAGTAACCCTTTGTTCTAGTATACAGATTTCACATTTCCTTGAGAATCAGGTGTCTCCCTAGCTATCTGCCGCAGGCCTTGCAATGTAGGGTCTGACAGCTGAGCCTGTCTCAACTTTCTCCTTGTAAACCTTCCCAGCTCCCCTTCCACAGGAAGTGTGGCATCCTCTGACAGCGGTGCCTCACTCTCAGCCTGGGTACTACTACTCACCTCTACCTTTGCAGTCCCTCTGTCCAAGGGAACATCAGTACCCACAAGCAGCTGTGGCTCACCTTCAGTTTCACTGCTACAGAGTAGTTCCCTCCCTGAAGCAACCACCTCACCAGTCCTGGCTGCAAGTATGCAATCTGCCTGGGTCTCCCACAGGCTACCAGACCCACATGCTTGTCTCCTAGCCTGACCACATGTAACTGCATAAGCACATGGTACTGCCCATCCAAATCCTTCCCTCTCAGGACATCTGTAGGATGGTAGTTTAGTACCCCTGTTGTCTCAAGACAACCTACTATTGGTATTTTGTCTTTCCCACTTACTGGCTCCCTCAACTTTTGTTCCCAACCTTGCCTCAGTGGACACCCGTATGCCACATGGCCCCATTGGTTGCATTAAAAACATTTAACCTTAGCTCCTGGATGTGTACCTGGATTAGTGGCTTCCCCTGCTACTGGCAGATTCTGTTGGAGCAGTCTGTGCTGCCCACCATGGGTTCCTTTAGACCCATGAGCAGTACTGGGGGTTCCCTTCCTGTGCAGGGCTGTCCTGCTTGCCAGGTATAGGTCTCCCTTCTTCCCCAACTCATCTGAAATAGCACATTGTTTATCAGCTAACCAGATCCTCATGTCCTCAGGCAAAGTGCTAAAGGCTTGTTTCCTCAGCAAAAGGTCTGCCAGCCCTTCAGAAATGGTGACCTGACATCCACTCACCCACCTATGTAAATAAGTGCTCAGTTCGGCAACATATTCACACACACTTTTATCTGCCTTGCGTCTATGCTCTTGAAACATTTTCCTATATGTTTCAGGTGTTAGCTTAAAAACTCTAATAGACAATTCTTTACAGCAGTATAATCAAAACATGCAACGTCAGACATTTTAGACAATACAGTTACAGCTTTACCATGGAGTAAGGGGGTCAGGAACCGTGCCCAGAGCCTTTGGTCTACACTATACTGTTTGCATACCCTCTCAAACATATGAATGAAACTATCAAAATGATCCCCTCTTTAAACTGCGGAAGAAATTTACTGACCTGTTGTGCTTCTGGGGTGCAGTTACTCCCTTCCCCATTACCTCCATGACTCTGGCGAAGAGTCAGCATTTCTCTCTCATGCTTTCTCTGCCTCTCCTTTTCCTCGGCTTCTATCTCCAAATGTCTGGCCTCCAACTCAAGTCTCCTTAGCTCCAGATGGATTTTTAAGTCCTCTGCAGAAAGGTTGAGCTGTCCATTCTCCAAGAGAATTATACCTCTACTGCCAGTCTTATTGTCCTCCTGGTTGCTGTTTTCTGATGCAGCTGTAACCAAGGCTGCAATCAGGTCTGCCTTAGTCAGGTTTCTATGCACCAGTCCACTAGCCTGGCACATCTCCACCAGCTAGCTCATTGTCGACTTTCCATACTCCTCTGCTGACATGCTGCCTGCTCACCCTGACTAACTAAGCTATTAAAAAAATAAAACAATTGTGATCTGAACTCTGAGTATTCCCTGCATTGCTGATTTAGAGTACAAAATACCTTCAAAGCTCACTGTACACCAGCTACAGGAATTCACTGTACCCACACCACTACAAGCCAAATAGTATTTGCCAACCAATTAATATATGGTGTGGATATCCCACCACTGCCAAACAATTAATATGTGATGCCCATGCCCTAGCCCAGCAATCAAGGACCCTCACTCTTCACCACTAACATCAGAGAGGGTGTCTCATATATGAGGAAAGGATAACAAATACACACAGTAAAGTGCAATTTCCCTTAAGAGCACACAGAGATCACAGTCAGTCCAAGGCTGGTCGCTCACTTGCTCTCCAGGTCCCCAATAAGACTCCCTACTGGTACAGCTATAGGGTCCAGATCTCAGCCTAGCTGAGCAAGCTAAAACCTCCAGCACCCTCTCTGTCCAACCAGTGTTTCATGTCTCTGCTCAAGTAGCTGACACACACAAACTTTGAGATAAGAGTTTATACAACCACACAGACACTCCTGGGAAAGGCTGGCACAGGTTCTCCAGCTGTGCCCCTATTATCCAGACTATATGATAGTACCGCCTGCCACCACCCAGATAATATTTATCAGCTACTCAAAGGTCCTTAAAAGGGTGTCCAATTAATACTGTGAAATATTATTATCCAATCCGTAATATAACTAAACAGTCAAGGCTTATCAGAGTGATTTGGTACAGTAATCACTATAAATATGCAATGTACTCTAGAGCTTAAATTATCCCTACATAAAACAGCCACATTTTAAAGGTTTTAAAATATTTAATAATAATAAAAACACAAGACAATACTTCTTACTACACAGTGCTAGTCAAGAGTTCAGAGATCACAGAGAAATACTTAAAATAATTCAGTAGTACAGTTCTGGCATCACAAAAAACACTTAGTCTAATCTTTCTAGTTCCTAGCTATTTCTAAAAGAAATTACAAGTCTAGGATAAACTTACTTATAGAGCAAAGGCAGTGCTGAGTTGGATGGTCAAGACAAAAATGCTTAATAATCTCTGGTTCTCTCTGTTTCAATTGAAATTGTAGTTCTGGTACACATTACATCATTCTTCACACTTTCCTGGGGTTCCCAGGCTACACATTACATCATTCTTCACACTTCCATTGGTTCCCAGGCTAACAGAAACTGCATTTACATTCTTAACATCTCATTTTGTTATCTTGCAGCTGGTCAGGAAGCAGAGCAATAAAAATACATTTGCATGTTTAAATCTAGCAATTTAACTCTTGGTTAAAACAAAAGCAAGAATTTCTTCATCTAGACCCTTCAGCACCACTGTCTACATCAAAGGGTCACCACATGCTTTACTTTGGTCAGTAGAGTGCACTGCTGTCACATTTTTTCCAGTACCACACGTAACAATATTTCTTTACATTTAAGACAACAAGCCTGTAGTTTACATTCATATTTACAAATGACAGAATTATCTGCAAAATTCTATCTGGCTAGGCTGGCAGCCTTCATAGAAGGAAAGAAGGAAGGAAGGACAGAATGAATGAAATTATGGCAATTGTATAGCATCCACTTATGACACTTACCAATAAAGTGTTCCGGCATTATTACTGAGACAAGATTAGAACAAGGCCTTACTCATCAAGGACAATAAAAATTTGTGTAATATGGAATCAAAAGTTCAGGAAAGGCAGATGCTCAGGGGAAATATACACAGGTGGAGCCATGTTCATGGCACAAAAGGTACAGCACAGAAATAGCAAGCCCTTGGAGACAACTATATGACTAAGGAGCTAGGATCTTACTTACTTGCCCAAAATGGCATATGACAATGACAGAACATAAGGAAAATGCTAAGCTTTGCTAAGGGGACTCACCTTGTTGTATTCTCAAATGGATCTTCTGGAGGTGGCTAGCACACCACAGGGTAAGCAGTGGTGGTGATGGATTGCATCCCATTGGTGGACCATGGCTAACATGCTTATTAGTAGTAGGGGTGCAAACAGTGAAGTTAGGTGGATGTAAGCTGGAGCAAAGAGTCTCTGAAACATTTCTGCCTACCTGAAGTATAAAATTATATATATTTGGAAGATGAAAAATAAAAACAGTAATTTTGGAATGCCCAGTTTTGATGCTACATAATATAACTTTCAAGAAGTGATAGGGTGTTTATGGAGACAAGAACAGAGCTACACTGCTTGACAGATCAAATGTTCATTAAATAAAAAAAAACTTGCCAGATGAGTAATGAGGTAAGAGCACAATATAGCAGTAATTTAACAATAAATAAGAATATAACTGGAAATAGTTGCAAAATGAAGAAAATAAAACTTGTCATTACAGCATCAGAGGTCCTATAATACAGTTTGCTACATTGCATAAATGAAAATGTACAGGTCTATACAGCTACAAAATAAGAGAGCTTTGATTTCATACATGTAGCTATGTGTGCCAATCCTGGCTGAACTTACTCACTATACTCCACTCACCCCCTTCAACCTAAGTCACACCTCAAAACCCTCTCCAACTCCCTACTCAACTATTTTCTTTTTTCCTCACTACCTTACCTTATTCAGTTCATCTCTGCAGACTTTTCCTCCTCCTCTTTCTCTTTCCTGCCTACTCATCTAAGCTAACTGAAAACACCCTACCTTGCACTACTCTTAACATCTCCTGTTCTCTCCATATTTCTTCCTTCTATAACCATAATAATACTAAGACATCACTCAATCATCCCTCACTGTCTCTAATCATGTAGTCTCTAATATCTCTTTTAAATAAATCTTATTAGAGTTGTCTCAGGTCCCATTTATTGCATACTAATCTATTTAACAAATAATATGACGAGTTTTTCCTCAAATTTTCTCCAACTCGTGTTATAGTTTTTCATTGCAATCTACTATGAAACATATGTTCTATGTTTTTTCTCACATTTTTCTCTTATGTTTTGTAGTGTAACGTGACACTTTGTGATATAAAGTATCTGTAATTGGTTTTTGAAAGATTGTGATTGTGAATTTTTTCTCCCTGGGCTTCCACTGAAAATGGCACTTTCTGGCTCAATTGGACTTTCACAGTAAACAAATGTCAAATAAATAAATAAATAATTTATTGCAATATAATCAAAATAAATAAAAACCTACCTACTGCTGTCTTAAGAGTTCCACAAAATTGATGTCCCCAAACTTGATTACAAAAAAAAAAAAAATGATGCCTTATAATTTCCTTCTGAAATGTACGGGGTATTAGAAAATTCTTTGGCAATAGTTTTTTATAGATATTTTCAGTAATCTTAGGCTTACCCTTCGTTTACTTCTCAGTTCAGTCAATACCTTAGCAGGATAAACATTTTGTTTGTGACATATGCTTTTATGTTTCTACTTGCAGTTTCAGGGAGAAGGAAATCATTTTGACATAACATAAAATTACATGCTGCACTGAAGCAAAATTATCCATAATCATTGCTTCACATCTATCATACTTTCTTTTGTCTGTGATCACCTGTGTTATGATTGTATTTAAACTTTAATTTCAGTTCATCATTAGCTTGCAGCATTGTATTTGCTGTTCCTATTCATTGACAGTTCCATTCAGAAGTGTTAAAATAAGTTGTATGTATTTTTTGTTATTTAAAACAATCTAAATGTTATGATAGACTAAAGTGTTTTTCAGGTTCAGTGCCCAACTACCACATTACATCTTTATTGTGGTTCACTAGGTATTGCAATATATTGTATTCTACAGGAATGCAATCAATATCAAACACTACAGTTCATAGGTGAAAGAAAATTATAAATGAAAAAGTGAATTTCTGTGTTGAATGCAATTTACTGTTCCGAAAATGGACAAACATTGTTAAGCAGTAGTGTTCACAGAGGTACACAGTACCAAAAATTGTCATTTGTAAGTATACTTATATAAAGTTAGAGTAATGAAACCAGGAGAATACAAGGCTGGACTGCAAACAAGTACATTGACTGCATTTTTGTGTCCACCCTACTCATCTAAATCATTAAATATGACCATTAATAAATTGTTTTTGTATCTTGTTAACATTTTTTAATTCTAAGATACAATTTCTCATTGTTTTTCATTTGAAAATGACATGTCAAAGCTTTGCTAAATATATATGTTACTGCAAATCCACACATGAAAACAATCTGATCATGGATCATTTTGTCCTTTCAGATACCTTTCTCACTTAACTCATTTTACATTAAGCCTGTGCAATAACTGCTTTGGCACTGGCATTTAAATGGACTATTGCAGATATATTATGCCCCAGAGTGTCATTGTATTAAAACTCTCATGTAATTGTATGGAAACTGTTAATGTAAACAACTTAATTACTTTTAATCATCTTCAAAAGACTTTGACACACAAAAGCACAATTCCAAGGTGCTTATCACATTTTACATGATTTCAGGATTGCAAGCATCTCAAAACACGCATGGTATATTTAAGGAATAGAAACAGAGCGGCTGCTACATCAGTATAATATATAAGTGTCTGTCAAATTCATGCAGTATAAAGTAATAAGAGGAAAGAGATTTGAAATACAAAACACTGGACTTAAATGTACCAACATGCATTTTAATAGTTCTACAAACTAAGGAAAAACCAAAAACCAAATGCCTGCACCAAAAAAGTTTAGCGAACGATATTAATAAAGCAAACTGATAAGCTATTAGTTAACTTGCTGCAGTACTCAGACAGTCAGAAAGTTCATAAATTATAAAGAAACAGTAGAAAGAGAGAGGAGATCTACAAAACACTAGGCATAATTGTACTATTAGCAATTTTAAGACTAGATTCAGAGATAGTGATACAACATTGCACAAAGGCAGTGACAAAAATGCTGTTCTATGAAATCTGAGAAATGTCCCTGGACTGGAGGAAGGTTCCAATAAGGTCAAGAGAAAATGACACATGGAAGTGAGGTAGTAACAAACTGGCATGTAGTAAAACATAGCAACTGAATAAATACTAAGCTACCTGTGGCTGCACCAGAATTGTAAGCCAGTCCATGAGTCCAAATGTATAGTATAACAAAAAGGAACACCAAACTTCCAACTAGGGTTGCCACCTTCCTTCACGGCTAAAACCGGAGCAAAGCCACCAGTAACCCCGCCCCAACCCCCTCCGCCAACATACCTCCTTTGTGACGTCACGACAGCATCACTCAACGGAACGCCTCTCTTTTCGCTCCGTGGCTGATTTACTATGCTTTTCTGTAAAAAGCATAGTAAATCGCCGATTTACAACTCCGATAGTTTTTGAAACAGAATACCGGAGTTTGTACAGTGTTTTCCGGACTACCGGAGAATCAGTTTGATTTCCTGATAGTCCGGAAAAAAAACGGAGGGGTGGCAAGCCTACTTCCAACAGGATACAAAACAACTTCCAGTTTATTTAGCGCTTTCATCTCTGAAAGTTCTGAGACTTCATCAGAATAAACCATAACCACATGCCTATGGTTTTATAATACTATTAATCAAACAATTAAACACATTTAAAGAAATAAGACTTTTTTAAAAAACCTGAAGAAAAAAACTTGAAGAAAAACATACAGTTCCTTAAAAAAATATTTTCAGAAGGCAGAACCATATCTACTAACCAAAGCCTTTGTTTTTAATTTTGGTAAAATTGAAATGTTTTCATTAATGCCAGGTTCTACAGTCACATTTAATTCAAGTTGCCATATGAGTTCACTATGTTCCATTTGAAGTTCCCACCACCCCCCTCTAGTGGTCTTCTGGATAACTTCCAAAATTCCAAACTTGAACTTAACAAACTGCATGTATTTAACTGAATGTTTATATAATGCATTATTTTCGTTATGACTCCTAATAGCATAAGTATGTTTATAGATGCATTTTCTCAATGATCTTTCTGTTTTACCAGCATAATAAAAATTGCAGGATGTACACACTGCCAAGTATACTAGTCCTTTTGTAGCACAATTACCTTGATGAAATATAATAGGTTTCATGATAGAAGGTAACACACACAATGGTCCTTCAAAAATATAATTACATTGTGCACATTTGCCACATTTCCTAGTGCCCCTGTCGTTTAATGTTTGACTGTAGATAGGGTGTTAAAACAAATATTTTAAGTTTTTCCCCATCTTGTAAACAAATTGTGTGTGTCCACCTTACACTAACAGGTCACTATTAGTAGTAAAAATTACCCAGTTTCTCTTCATAATGTCCTTCATTTCTTTGAAACCTTCACCATATGGTAAAATCATAGAGTGAACGTGGCTCTCATCTCCTTGTGGTTTAAAAAAATTAGCATTTTCTTTACCTATACCTAGAATAGGTTTAAATCTTGCACCACATTCATGTGCTGCCTCAAGGCTAGTATTCAGTATTAAGTCTCTGGGGTTGCCTCTTTCCAGAAAAAATGAACTAATGTTAAACATTTTGTTCTTGAAAATCTCCCAACTAGAACTAATATGGGCTGCCCTTACTTATTGGACCTTAAAAATATTCTTTTTTCTGTGTTTGGGGTGGTGGATCTGGTAATCCAAATAATTATTTGAAAATGTTTCCTTCCTAACTATTTTGGAAACAAGAGAATGACTTACAAGATCCTTAACTAAAGTGACATTTAGGAAGTTTAAGGAAGCTGGAAATAGTTTCCAAATAATCCCTAAATTCATTCATGTCAGTCACATTGTCCTTCCACAGAATAAAAATGTCCACAAAACGTAGGTATATAACCCACTTATTTTGAAATCTAGGAATAAAAATGTTTTTACGTTCCCAACTGTACATTACCAGGTTGGCATAAATGGGGTACAACTGGCTCCCATAGCCACACCCTTCATCTGTTTAAAGAAGGTACTTTCAAAAATAAAATAGTTATTATCCAGCATTAATTCCATAATTTCAACTGCAAAGTTTACCATATTGTTGCTTAAACTAGTAAGCTCTGTTATGGCTTCCCTTAAAAAGTTTAAGCCCCTGCTTGTGGGGAATAGATGTAAAAGGTCCACCACATCAAAAGGTGAGAAAAAACATGTATCACTGAACGTTTCTTGTTTAATTCTGGATAGGAAATCCCATGAATCTTTCAATATAAATTCAATAGAAAAAATGTGTTTTTAAATAACCTATCTATAAATACACCAAGGGGTTAAGTAGTGCTCCCTTGAGCTGCAATAATCACCCTATAAGGGGGATTCAAAACATCTTTATGAGCTTTTGGAATTCCAAAAGCTTGTGGAATTACTGGATGTTCATTCCTAAGAAATTCAAATAGTTGTTCCGAAATCACTCCTTGACAGCTGTGTTCTGAGAGACTGCTTTTCAATCTATCTGGAAATATACAGAGCTAAGTATATTTTTTTGGTTTTAGAGTTTGTTCTGTTAATTGTTGCTTATAGTTTTTCAGAGTTCTGTTGAAAGTGTTTTCCTCACCTCCTCCTATTTTCTGCTGTGTCTTCAGTTGGTATAACTGTTTTTTACAGCGTGTGTGTTATCTAACTCAGGGATCACTTGCATAAAATTAGACCTGTTAGTAACAGCCTGCATTTCATTGCTGGAACCTGTGTTCTGAGAGACTGCTTTTCAATCTATCTGAAAATATACAGAGCTAAGTATTTTTTTGGTTTTAGAGTTTTTACTGTTAATTGTTGCTTATAGTTTTTCACATCTCTGCTGAACGTGTTTTCCCCACCTCCCCCTATTTTCTGCTGTGTCTTCAGCTGATATAACTGTTTTTACAGCTTGTGTGTTATTTAACTCAAGGATCACTTGCATAAAATTAGACCTGTTAGTAACAGCCTGCATTTCATTGCTGGAACCTGTGTTCTGAGGGACTGCTTTTCAATCTATCTGGAAATATACAGAGCTAAGTATATTTTTTTGTTTTAGAGTTTGTACTGTTAATTGTTGCTTATAGTTTTTCAGATCTCTGCTGAAAGTGTTTTCCCCACCTCCCCCTATTTTCTGCTGTGTCTTCACTTGGTATAATTGTTTTTTACAGCTTGTGTGTTATCTAACTCAAGGATCACTTGCATAAAATTAGACCTGTTAGTAACAGCCTGCATTTAATTGCTGGAACTTGTGTTCTGAGAGACTGCTTTTCAATCTATCTGGAAATATACAGAGCTAAGTATATATTTTTTTGGTTTTAGAGTTTGTACTGTTAATTGTTGCTTATAGTTTTTCAGATCTCTGCTGAAAGAGTTTTGTCCCACCCACCCTCCCTATTTCTGGCTTGTAGATTAAATTTGGTGGCTTTGGCAGTTGCCCGCTCCACTGTAGATTTGATCTGGGACACTCCCCCAGTCCCATCTTTTTACCACATTCTATTTAATAAACTCCTTCTGCACTTGCTTTTAGTCCTTTTTAATTTAATTGCATTTTTCAACTGTGTTTGGCCTAATATTGCTACATACTCAAGTGTGCTAGCTTGCACTGCATGTGAATTGTTTTTACTGCTGTTTTAGCTACTGTTCTGTAAAAAAAATACTGTAAGCCTGTTTCCTACCTTTCCTGTAGCTAGTGTAGTCCAGATACTGATTTGCTGTATCCAGGATGGTATGTAAGCTTCTGAGCCCCCCAAAATTTTCTGTGCTGGAGGGAAGCCTTCTAGCTTATCAGTGGGAGTGGTAAGCACTAGGTAACCTGTCTACCACATAAGGAATGGTTCTGGCCCAGAAATTGTAGTTATTGGCCGTTTGGGCAATCTTTTCCATCTCTCTCAACTTTCTTATTTGAAAGCCTGCATTTGCACTTGTTTCTGTCCTGTAACTCATCTAGTGCAGATACAGATTCTTAGTTTTAGCACTTACATTTGCTAATTCATGCTCAGCACTTGTTCAGACCTTGTAAGCACTAAATAAGCTACTAATTACTACAGCACTCAACCTTCCTCATTACCTAGAGGAAAACAGTTTTTGTACTTACTTTCCTCACTTGCTTAGAGAAAAACAGCTCTTGTACTCACTTTCCTCACTTATCTAGAGGAAAATAGTTTTTTATTCAGGCATGTCCAAGGGTCAGCTCCCAGTGTTCTCTCCTGTCTATCTAATGAATCTGGGCATCTTGAGGCAATGTAGAAATTGCTTCATGTACACAGACAACCCTCTCCTCCTACCACCCAACACTACAACCTGTGAGAGATGCACTTATCTAGCCAAACTGGAAGTAAATCTCTCTCCAACCAAGACTGAACTTGATAGTCAAGAGGAGAAGGTAAATATTTGCACCACACCACACTCATCACATAGTCTCACTAAATCTACACCACCAATATCCACACATAGTAACACAAAAACATTCACGAAGGCTCTCAATAATAATCTGTCTAAGCAACAGATACCTCCAAAGCAGAAACACAAGCAACCTCCATCCCCCAACACAACCCAAATGACACATAGCCCACAGACACAGACAATAAGGCAAAACAACGTACCCAACACACTAGTCATAGGTGACTCTATAGGCAGACACACTGATGTCCCACTCACCAGGTTAAACAAGGAGAAGGTTACTGTCAGCTGCATTGGGTGGCAGGATCCGCCACATAACCCTTGCACTCAGGTCACTCCACAACAAGTACAAATATTACTCTGTCATTGTCCATGTTGTTGTAAATGACCTGAGACATACCTCCCTGGACTACATAAAAAGAGACATGGAAGAGCTCTCCAATCTTGTAGCCCAGGCAGGTATGACCCTAGCCCTGAGTAGCATTCTGCCATCGCCCAGAATTATACCGCAGTACAAGGACAAAATGATTGACTTCAACAATTGGCTAAGCTTCTGGTGTCATTCTAAGGGGATCCAGTATCAGTCTGCTTAGGATGACATGGTCAACAGACCACGATACTTTGCCAGAGATGGCCTGCACCTGTCACCCCTGGGATTCTGGATACTGGCTAAGGCTCTTGCTGCTCCTATAGTGGCTTTTTTAGGCAAGGTTCAAATGACAAATTCACCACCGTAACAGGAACAAGCAAGCAAAAACTGAGGGTAATGCTACTCAATGCTAGAAGTCTAAATCTCAAAATGCACTCACTCGAGGCACTCCTTAAAATGGAGAACATCGATATCTGTGCAGTGACTGAGACCTGGTTCAAGGCACCAGAGAGCACCCCTGCACTACCAGGCTATAACTCATACCACACCTTTTGGCCATGTAATCTGGACTGAAACACCAAAGGCAGAGGTGTGTCCATATTCATTAAGGATATCCACACCTCGAGGCTAGTTGCTCAGCATAATGCATCTGAGGTTATCCAAGTGCAACTAACTCTGGGCAAAACTGCAATCCAAATTGCAGCTTGCTACAGATCCCCCACCATGCCCCAGGATGCCCACTCCTCTTTTCTTGATATACTGGAAAATATTAGGGTTCAACCAAACACCCTAATAATGGGCGACTTCAACTACCCCACCATTAACTGGAAAAACTACTCATGTACCAACTCTTTAGCTCAATGCTTTCTGGAATTCATAAACTCCAACGCCCTGGATCAACTAATCCACATCCCCACCAGGGCCAACAATATATTAGACCTAGTCATTACCAACATGAGTGACCGGTGTTCCACACCTGAAGTCAACTCCTCGTTGGTCCGATCCGACCATAAGCTAATCACCCTCGATATTCACATCCCGCCCCACCCCCCATTAAGGAAACCACGGTAAAAAATTTCTCCAAAGCCAACTTTAATCTTCTTAAGACAGAAGCGGTGAACTTCATGACACCCATGCAGATGGACAATAAAGTTACAACTGCTGAATCCTACACAAATGCACTCTATAAGCAATTGCACGAGTGCATGGATCGTGCTTTCCCAAACAGAACCAAGATGCTATCCTCAAAAAAAAAGGAAGCCAATCTGGTGGTCCCCTGCCATAAACAAACTGTACAACAGAAGGAAGAAACTGTTGCAAAAGAGAGTAAAATCCCATGAGTGGAGGAGCTCCCTGGTCAGCCTCAGTAAGAAGCTGAGATCTCTTATAAGATCCTCCAAAACTAGCTATGAAAACAAAATTGCCACTAATTCTAAGGACAACCACAAAACATTCTATAGCTATGTCAAGAATCTCAATGGTAACACCCAGATCTGCTCTGAGTTACAGTACAACAGCATGAAAATTACAGAACCAACTTATATTGCCAACATCCTGGCAGATAGGTTCGGTGCTAGCTTTACCCCCCCCCCCCTCACCCCCTAAAGGGCCCATATCTATACAGGAAGAATGCAGAGTCCCTGTAATCACAACAATGCAAGTAAAAGCTGAACGCTCTAAAGCCAAAACCACAGCATCCATGGGACTGGACAACATCCCAGGCTGCGTTTTACACAAACGTCAGAATGAACTGGCTCCCCACCTAAGCACCATATTCAATAACAGCCTCGGATCAGGCTTTGTGCCCACTGAATGGTGCACAGCAAAAGTTATCCCACTCAGTAAAGGGGGAGCCACCACTGATCCCAGGAACTATCGCCCTATTAGCCTGAGGAGCCTGGTCTGCAAGGCCATGGAACGTATCATCATGGAACTCATAAACAAAGACATTGGTAACCTCCAAACTCTGGATCCCACTCAGTTCGGGTTTGTGAAAGACAGATCATGCCTCTTGAGCCTGATCGACTTCTTTGAGGCAGTCACCAAAGCCATAGATGAGGGTAAGGTGGTTCACACAGCCTATCTTGACCTCGCCAAGTCTTTTGACAACATTCCCCCATTCTGGAATTATAGCTAAACTCACTAAACTAGGTATAAATCCCTACATCACAAGATGGGTTGCCAACTGGCTCACTGACAGAACCCACACTGTAAAAGTTGCAGACTCCATATCTGACCTCAAACCAGTAACAAATGGAGTACCACAGGGTTCAGTCCTAGGACCTCTCCTGTTTGGTATCTACTTTTCTGAAGTACAGGCTAACACAGAAGGCCTCTGGCTAATGAAGTTCACAGATGACTGCAAACTAGGAGCCATAGTTAAGTCCCCAAATGATGTGGACATCCTACAGAAGGGCCTTGCTGAGACAGATGCCTGGTGTCAGAGCCATGGCCTCAAGCTCAATGCCAAAAAGTGCAGTGTCATCCCCTTTGGTAAAAACTCTGTACCCATGAACTACCACATAGACAGCAATCTACTTAACACTGAATGTGTGATAAGAGACCTTGGGACCCAGGTGGACAGTAGTCTCTCCTTTGATAGTCACATCTCCACAGTAGTCAGGAAGTCCTTCTATGTGGCACACCTCATCATAAAAGGGTTCTCATCCAGGAAAAAAGAGGTCAATGTTCCCCTCTACTCAACACTCATTAGACCCATTATAGAGTACAATGCCCCTTTTGGAATGTACCTCACAAGACATCTGCAGCAGCTGGAAAGGCCACAGAAATACCTCACAAAGAGGATTACTGGCCATAACCAAATGCCCTACACTGACTGTCTTAAAAAACTCCAGCTTTACTCCATAGCATATTGCCTCCTCTGAGGTGATCTCTGCCTAACATATAAAGCTATGTCAAACTCAGAGCTGTTGGACATGCTACACCTAAAGAAATCCCAATCCCTCCAAGCTACACGCTCTAGGGACCTAAACCTTGTCACCACAATAAACAGGACATGCTGGAATGATAGATTCCTGTCTTAGAGACTTCCCATACTCTGGAACAGGCTACCCATCTATGTCAAGCAAAGTTCTTCATTAGCACTCTTCAAGAAAAATCTTGATGAGTGGATGGGAAATAGGAACTACATCCCGGGGATCACTTCTGTGTCTCTGCCCGACAGTGGCACAGGAAAATAACTTTCTTGGGTGGCATAAGCCAGGGAACCTTGTTGGCTAGGCTTACATAGGTCCTTGGGCCGATAGCCAAGTACCTACCTATAAACCTATGAACTTATGAAACAATGCATCTTTCATAAACAGCTGTATTTTTCTATGAACTATCATGACTTCATTGTAGGATGCCTCTACGTATTCACAAATTCCTTCTAAGACTTTGTTATTAACTTCCTGGATGTAACTTTAGTTAAGGATCTTGTAAGTCATTCTTTTGTTTCCAAAATATTTAGGAAGGAAACCTTTTCAAATAATTATTTGGATTACCAGAGCCACCACCCCAAACACACAAAAAATAATAGTTTTAAGGTCCAATTAGTAAGGGCAGCCAGTATGAGTTCTAGTTGGGAGATTTTCAAGAATGAAATGTTTAACATTATTTCATTTTTTCTGGAAAGAGGCTACCCCAGAGACTTAATATTGAATACTAGCCTTGAGGTAGCACATGAATGAGGTGCAAGATTTAAACCTATTCTAGGTATAGGTAAAGAAAATACTAATTTTTTAAACCACAAGGAGATGAGAGCCACGTTCACTCTATGATTTTACCATATGGTGAAGGTTTCAAAGAAATTAAGGACACTATGAAGAGAAACTGGGTAATTTTTACTACTAATAGTGACCTGTTAGTGTAAGGTGGACAGACACAATTTGTTTAGAAGATGGGGAAAAACTTAAAATATTTGTTTGAACACCAGACCCACATTCAAACATTAAACAACAGGGGCACTAGTAAATGTGGCAAATGTGCACAATGTAATTATATTTTTGAATTACCATTTTGTGTTTTACTTTCTATCACGAAACCTATTATATTTCATCAACATAATCGTGCTACAAAAGGACTAGTATACTTGGCAGTGTGTACATCCTGCAATTTTTATTATGTTGGTAAAACAGAAAGATCATTGAGAAAATGCATCTATAAACATACTTATGCTATTAAGAGTCATAACAAAAATAATGTGTTATATAAACATTCAGTTAAATGCAGACAGTTTGTTAAATTCAAGTTTGGAATTTTGGAAGTTATCCAAAAGACCACTAGAGGGGGGTGGTCGGAACTTCAAATAGAATGTAGTGAACTTAAAAGGCAACTTGAATTAAATGTGACTGTAGAACCTGGCATTAATGAAAACATTTAAATTTTACCAATATTAAAAACAAAGGCTTTGGTTATGTAGATATGGTTCTGCCTTCTGAAAATATTTTTTAAGGAACTGTATGTTTTTCTTCAAGTTTTTAAAAAAATATATCTTATTTCTTTAAATGTGTTTAATTGTTTGATTAATAGTATTATATAGCCATAGGCATGTGGTTATGGTTTATTCTGATGAAGTGTCAGAACTTTCAGAGATGAAAGCGCTAAATAAACTGGAAGCTGTTTTGTATCCTGTTGGAAATTTGGTGTTCCTTTTTGTTATACTATACAATTGGACTGGCTTACAATTCTACTGCAGACACAGGTAGCTCAGTATTTATTCATTTGTTTTCGAAGTCTGAGTGCCTTTCTTCACATTTTTGCTGCAAAATATAGCAACTGTGTGAGAGGTTATTAATGAAACAGCAAAATATGCAGAGTTGGTAAGCTGAGATGAATGGAAAGTAGTTATTAAGAAAGTGGTCTAACAGTCAGGTAGCAATCTGAGTCCCACCACTGACAACCAAAGTAAGAAAAAAACTTGACTGCACATTCAAGTGGGGTTTAAATCCTCTCATTGCCAAGTGAAGTAAGGAAAATAATGGCAGCAAGATGGTCTGGTTTTGAATCCCACTACTGCCAACTAGTTTGAATGGCCTCCAAAATCACCCCATGGTGGCCAAACAAATTAACAAACTGGCACACAGATATATACCTCTAAGCAACTTCCTAAGTACAGCCTGATCACAAGGCCATACAGAGGATATGACCTGCTGCCCTGGGTACCACTTCCATGAATAAACTCCATAGTGAATATTTCACTGAACAGAGTCTTGGTCCTAGCTTCTCAGACACTTTTTCACCACTTTGTCTGAGTTCCAATATACCTTCAAGAGCTCACTTGCCAGAGAAACTGTATTTTAAATAGATTCTTACACACACACACACACACACACACATATGCACACGTACATGCACACACACACACACACACACACACACACATGCACACATTAGTTCTCAGGGAAGGCAAATAATATCCTCCAACAATATTTAAGGCTGGAGATATCACAGATGTTTCATTATTGTCAATTAGCCAACAGTATATGATAGTATACAGAGCAGATTTGGCAGTGGTGGCAGATGGCAGCAGTCTGTCACCAGTTAGCAATAAATGCTCCTTATCAATTAATAAATATGCAAAGTATGACCAACCACAACCTTTTAAAAGTGAATAAATAGTATAATAAAAAGAATTAAGCAATTACATATTCAGAGAGAGAAAATAATGTACAAAGAAACAGAATAATATTTTCAACAAATAGAGTGCAAGAACAAAAATATTTGAGTAGAGCTAGACTTTTTATCTAATTCTGAACTACAGTATTCACTGGATGTTAAGTTAAACATATCTGAATTTCCAGAGTATGTTTCAGGTACATGTGCTGAGAACAAAACTCGTGTCAAAATCTGCAGCCGGCACACACCTCTAGACTGTTCTGACAGACGTCAACTGCTGTGCTTTTCAACTACAGGCCACTGCATAGCTCTCAACTGTCCAGATTTTCACAGAATGCCAAGATTTTTGTTTCGTATTTTTGTTCTGCTTCTCAAAAAATTGTAGTTTTCTGCAAATCACTGACAAATACTTGAGGACTGAAGTCAGAAAATAATGGCAGATGTTTGATTTTCAGACTGACTTCATATCCTTCAGAAAATTCATGCTAATGCAAAACCTGTTATTCTATCAACTTTCTAAATTTGTACGGGCAATATTTAAAAAGTGTCCCTATTTTTGAGTTTTTGTCCCACTATTATATGTGGCTTTGTCCAGATTTCTTGCTCTAAGAGGTTGAGTGGTACACCAATTCCAGTTGTTCAAACCTGTAAGTGTTAAGTTGGGCATGGTTGATTATCCATTCGTTTGACTACAGAAAGGAGTTCATCTTGAAATGTAAAGTGCCTAGCATTATTTTTAACACCATTAACAGTATGCATCATGCCACCATAATCAAATATGCCAACAACTCCCCAATAATCTATACCATCAAAAACTACTCACAAATCCAGTCTGTAACTCAGCAATCCTTCATATCAATCAAGCAATGGCTTGAACTCTCACAACTACTTCTTAACCCAAACAAAACAAAATGAACTATATTAGCATCATTTTAAGCAATACAATGTACAATACTTCACTGTATCAGCCAACAAATCAAAAATTGAACTAATGTCCAAACAAAGCTTTTACAAGTTACAATAGGCAAAAACCTAAAATTCATATGGCCATCATATCCAAAATGTTGTCACAAAATCAGCCACAAAATTGGACTACTCTAAAGAGCAAAATACTTTTTTACCCCAAGCCTGAATAACTACAGCTCATACTTTCATAATCTCAAGCCACAACTATGTGTAACTCCTCCATCCTTACTAACCTACAAGCAAACCAACTAGCCAAACTACAAAAGTACTATAATAAAATTGTTAAATTTACCTCCTGTTTGCATAATGGCATCCACAGTTGCATAGCACTGCAGGAAATTAAATGGTTTGAACTGCCTAATTGTCTCTCATGCCATGATCTACATAAAAACAAATCTTCATTTTCCAGAAAAAGAATCCAGCTATTGCTAATTTACTACAGTAGTGCAATCCTGCTCAGCAGCTATGCTCCAGCAATCAAAATGTTAGCCATACAGAAAAAATGTAACAACTCTTATGTGGGCTGTTTCTAATCCATCCATGTAGTTTAACAAAGGACTACTCTACCAAATTTAATAAAATAAACTCCCTCTCTCTCGCTCTCTGTTAGGGAGTTTAAACACTCCCCATTAGCCTAGTACACACCTATAAACCTATATGAGTGAATGGGTAACAGAAACTTCACTCCAGGTATCATTCCAGTTGGCCTACTGGATATGGACACTGTGAACTAACATCGGGTGGCACGATGCCTAGGCAATTTTTTTTGGCTATGCTTGTAAAGGCTCCAGGGCCATTAGCCTAGACACACCTATGAACCTATTTACACACCTAGGAAACAAATGGTTATGTTCCTGCTTCGCATCTTCTATTTTACCTTAACACTATCTCTGTCATGTATATCTCAGGTTATTAGTTAATACATACTAGTAATGCTAGGCTCACATAGCTACAAGGAATCAAGTTTACCAACCTTATAAATACGTACTTTTTCTTCTTCCTAAAAAAATAGGCACACATTTTTTCCTGTTCCTCACTACTAGTCTATACAAGGTATGTCCTTTTGTTTCATTCGCTATTAACTTCACTTATTACTACATGCAATGTACCAAAATAGACCAAAGGAACTGACATCAGGTTATCATGACCTACCTCACTTATGTCAGTATTGTTTTAGGTGAATGAATGAACCTGAACCCCCCCCACCTGCAACTGTTATAATATCGGTTACCTCTTTAGCATTTTGACCTACAATGCACCTTTTAACATTATTGATAGCAGTTACTGTCAAATATTTTTTACAAATATTTTTATTACAATTATGCAAAACTTCCATGTTGCATTTCTGTAAAATAATTGTGTACGATTTCCTATGTTGCATCTCTTTATGATGGAGATTTTCTTCCTGGGGACTTCAATGAAAAGGCACAATGCCCAAATGGACTATACCAGTAAACAAAGGCAAATATATAAAACATACATTTCTGTTAGACTCCAATTCAGGAAAATGAAAACAATAGCTTCATCATCATCACCAAGCCTTGTTTTTCCCATTTTCAACATAGGTTGAGGTGTTGTGCCGACTGTCACCATCTCTCTCAATTCAGTGCCGCTCTCCTACCTTTGACACTCATGCTTGACTGTCACAGGTTTTCGCATACACAATCAATCCATCTTTTTACTGGGCTTCTGTGTTTCCTCTTGTCTTCTTCATGTTTATTCCAAATCTTCTTCACTAGATTGCTTCTGCTTTGATACACATGTGCCCAGACCACCATAATCTGTTCTCTTTTACCTTCTCTGCAATTGGAGGTTCTTTAGTTTCTGTTCTGATGTCATCAATACTTGGTCTGTCCCACAGTGTGCATCCTACCACCCATCATATCCATCACCTCTGCCTTCCTCTGTGGCGTTTTCTTCATTCAGAAGCTGCTGAAAGAATTCCTTCCACCTGCCTTTGATTTCCTGTGGGCTGACAAGCAAGCTATTGCTTGCATCCCTTATGAAGGGTGTCTGACTATCTTCTTTATCTTTATGCCTTTTCCTTGTAAGCTGATAAAGTTTCTATTTGCCACCTACCGAGTCACTTTCCAGGAACTGGTGGAATGCCACTGATGTCTTGTTCTTTGATACTGCAACTCCTCTCTTAGCCTCTTGTTATTGTTTTTTTTATGTTTTTTTTTTTTTTAAATAGCTTATTTATATGAAAAAAACTTTTAGTGCCAAACAGGAGAGAGGAAAAAAAGAAAGAAGCAAATGTCTAACAACAGTTCATACAAGCAAATAGGTAAGTAGCAAAAAGCAATAGGGTAAGGACAGTCAGCAAGCCTTTACTAACAGAGACTATGGTAGACATTCAGAAACACATAATGCACTGCACAATCCTATTTTAACAGAACTGCACAGTGCACTATGAGGAAGTAATGCAAATAATACTGCAGAGCTACAATGATATGTAGCACTGCATCAGTCTGCTGGATAATGCCGTGATGTAAATGTGGCAGCCCAGGAGGTGCAGCTAATGTAAATGAGCCATGTGTTTTTCCCACAGCCTTACATTGGGATCAAATTAGAAAAATAAAGTGACTCAAACACAAGCTCTACTATGGTATTTTGGGGCAGAGAGGACTGAACATGGTATTTTATGGGGATACGCTCATTGCCCTCTGTGGTAGTATCAGGGTAGTTAGCAGCACAGTAGATAAATCTTGCAAGGCCACATGCCCGAGTGTGTGTGTGTGTGTGTGTGTGTGTGTGTGTGTGTGTGTGTGTGTGTGTGTGTGTGTGTGTGTGTGTGTGTGTGTGTGTGTATGTTGGGACATAAATGTGTCTGAACTGGTATGCCTGTCTGTCTGACTAGGTATCTTGTGTGTATGTATGTCTCTGTATGTGTGTGTGTGTGTGTGTGTGTGTGTGTGTGTGTGTGTGTGTGTGTGTGTGTGTGTGTGTGTGTGTGTATGCTTGTGCCTGTAGGTGATTGCACAACAGTGTTGCGTGTGATGGTAGTTGGAACACTAACGTACTGTTCCAACTGCATTAAATTTTCCATTCAGAGATGTGAAAATGACTCATTAAAGAGCTTTTGCTCCATGTGGTACTTGCATGTCTGTGATTTGCTAGTTAACTCCATAGCCCTGTAACAGAAAAGTACTATTAGCACTACAGAATTATCTTCTTTGAATATTCCTCACATGAATGAATGAATGAATGCATGAATAAACAGATGAATAAACAAATAAACCAACGGAACAAAAAATTAAACAAATGACTCGGCCCCAAAGTTGTAGATTGAATTTTTATGATGGTGTCAGTGCGATGACTCATGTTTATTTTCAAGTGCCCCTATGTTGTGATGTTTCCATTCATGTGATGACCTGTGTTTGTTTTCCAGTGCCCCTGTGTAGTGATGTTTCCATTCACGTCATGACCTGTGTTTGTTTTCCAGTGCCCCTGTGTTGTGATGTTTTCATTCATGTGATGACCTGTGTTTGTTTTCCAGTGCCCCTGTGTTGTGGTTTCCATTCATGTGATGACCTGTGTTTGTTTTCCAGTGCCCGTGTTGTGATGTTTCCATTCATGTGATGACCTCTGTTTGTTTTCCAGTGCCCCTGCGTTGTGATGTTTCCATTCATGTGATGACCTGCGTTTGTTTTCCAGTGCCCCTGTGTTGTGATGTTTCCATTCATGTGATGACCTGTGTTTGTTTTCCAGTGCCCCTGTGTTGTGATGTTTCCATTCATGTGATGACCTGTGTTATTTTCCAGTACCCCTGTGTTGTGATGTTTCCATTCATGTGATGACCTGTGTTTGTTTTCCAGTGCCCCTGTGTTGTGATGTTTCCATTTGTGTGATGACCTGTGTTTGTTTTCCAGTGCCCCTGTGTTGTGATGTTTCCATTCATGTGATGACCTGTGTTTGTTTTCCAGTGCCCCTGTGTTGTGATGTTTCCATTCATGTCATGACCTGTGTTTGTTTTCCAGTGCCCATCTGTTGTGATGTTTCCATTCATGTCATGACCTGTGTTTGTTTTCCAGTGCCCCTGTGTTGTGATGTTTCCATTCATGTCATGACCTGTGTTTGTTTTCCAGTGCCCCTGTGTTGTGATGTTTCCATTCATGTGATGAACTGTGTTTGTTTTCCAGTGCCCCTGTGTTGTGATGTTTCCATTCATGTGATGACCTGTGTTTGTTTTCCAGTGCCCCTGTGTTGTGATGTTTCCATTCTTGTGATGACCTGTGTTTGTTTTCCAGTTCCCCTGTGTTGTGATGTTTCCATTCATGTCATGACCTGTGTTTGTTTTCCAGTGCCCCTGTGTTGTGATGTTTCCATTCATGTCATGACCTGTGTTTGTTTTCCAGTGCCCCTGTGTTGTGATGTTTCCATTCATGTGATGACCTGTGTTTGTTTTCCAGTGCCCCTGTGTTGTGATGTTTCCATTCATGTGATGACCTGTGTTTGTTTTCCAGTGCCCCTGTGTTGTGATGTTTCCATTCATGTCATGACCTGTGTTTGTTTTCCAGTGCCCCTGTGTTGTGATGTTTCCATTCATGTCATGACCTGTGTTTGTTTTCCAGTGCCCATCTGTTGTGATGTTTCCATTCATGTCATGACCTGTGTTTGTTTTCCAGTGCCCCTGTGTTGTGATGTTTCCATTCATGTCATGACCTGTGTTTGTTTTCCAGTGCCCCTGTGTTGTGATGTTTCCATTCATGTGATGAACTGTGTTTGTTTTCCAGTGCCCCTGTGTTGTGATGTTTCCATTCATGTGATGACCTGTGTTTGTTTTCCAGTGCCCCTGTGTTGTGATGTTTCCATTCTTGTGATGACCTGTGTTTGTTTTCCAGTGCCCCTGTGTTGTGATGTTTCCATTCATGTCATGACCTGTGTTTGTTTTCCAGTGCCCCTGTGTTGTGATGTTTCCATTCATGTGATGACCTGTGTTTGTTTTCCAGTGCCCCTGTGTTGTGATGTTTCCATTCATGTGATGACCTGTGTTTGTTTTCCAGTGCCCCTGTGTTGTGATGTTTCCATTCATGTGATGACCTGTGTTTGTTTTCCAGTGCCCCTGTGTTGTGATGTTTCCATTCATGTCATGACCTGTGTTTGTTTTCCAGTGCCCCTGTGTTGTGATGTTTCCATTCATGTGATGACCTGTGTTTGTTTTCCAGTGCCCCTGTGTTGTGATGTTTCCATTCAAGTGATGACCTGTGTTTGTTTTCCAGTGCCCCTGTGTTGTGATTTTTCCATTCATGCGATGACCATTATTGTCTTCATTCCTACACTACTGAATGTCTGAGGAAGGCGTTTGTGTTGTGATCCTGCCTTACATGCATTTTTGGTAATTCTGTTATCAGTTTTGCACTTGCAATGTTCTCAGATGTTTAACCTTCTCTGTATTAGCAAGACCAGGGACAACAGGGAAGCATGGAACAGTATGAAATGGAACAAGGAAAAGGGTACGATCAAATACATAAAGGATACAACGTCTGTTTATGTGCCAGCTGGGATGCTTTTTTGGGAGGATAAAACATTTTTGCATAAAGAAGTGAGCAAACTAGCAAAGCCATTTGAGAACTTGTGACAGAAGCATCAAGGATGAAGACAACAGGGATGTAAAATAAAACAGAGTGCCTTGAGTATATGTACCAGTGGAAAACCAGGGCAATGCAAAAATGGATAAGGTAGTTATGCTCAAGGTAGACATGATAAAAGCAGACACTTATAGATAGAGAGTTGGCAGAAATAAACCACACAGAGGGTACAGGCATCAATGTCAGAGCTAGGGAGATGGGTTGCAGGGATAGTACTGGATGCTGGAATTTGACCATTAAAGATAACTTAAGCAGGAAGTGGCTTACAAACCAGATATGCTCTTGGCAGCCATCCTAATATTCTCCACAGTACCTCTTGGGAATCATCTCTAGATGGGCCAGTCACTGGACCTTGGAAAAGTTCCTCCTGTATCTGTTGTATCGCACAATATGATTCATGAAGACAATGTCGAATCCATGAAAGCCTTTTTTTTTAAATAGCTTATTTATATGAAAAAAACTTTTAGTGCCAAACAGGAGAGAGGAAAAAAAGAAAGAAGCAAATGTCTAACAACAGTTCATACAAGCAAATAGGTAAGTAGCAAAAAGCAATAGGGTAAGGACAGTCAGCAAGCCTTTACTAACAGAGACTATGGTAGACATTCAGAAACACATAATGCACTGCACAATCCTATTTTAACAGAACTGCACAGTGCACTATGAGGAAGTAATGCAAATAATACTGCAGAGCTACAATGATATGTAGCACTGCATCAGTCTGCTGGATAATGCCGCATGTAAATGTGGCAGCCCAGGAGGTGCAGCTAATGTAAATGAGCCATGTGTTTTTCCCACAACCTTACATTGGGATCAAATTAGAAAAATAAAGTGACTCAAACACAAGCTCTACTATGGTATTTTGGAGCAGAGAGGACTGAACATGGTATTTTATGGGGATACGCTCATTGCCCTCTGTGGTAGTATCAGGGTAGTTAGCAGCACAGTAGATAAATCTTGCAAGGCCACATGCCCAAGTGTGTGTGTGTGTGTGTGTGTGTGTGTGTGTGTGTGTGTGTGTGTGTGTGTGTGTGTGTGTGTGTGTGTGTGTGTGTGTGTGTGTGTGTATGTTGGGACATAAATGTGTCTGAACTGGTATGCCTGTCTGTCTGACTAGGTATCTTGTGTGTATGTATGTCTCTGTATGTGTGTGTGTGTGTGTGTGTGTGTGTGTGTGTGTGTGTGTGTGTGTGTGCTTGTGCCTGTAGGTGATTGCACAACAGTGTTGCGTGTGACGGTAGTTGGAACACTAACGTAGCTGTTCCAACTGCATAAAGTTTTCCATTCAGAGATGTGAAAATGACTCATTAAAGAGCTTTTGCTCCATGTGGTACTTGCATGTCTGTGATTTGCTAGTTAACTCCATAGCCCTGTAACAGTAAAGTACTATTAGCACTATAGAATTATCTTCTTTGAATATTCCTCACATGAATGAATGAATGAATGCATGAATAAACAGATGAATAAACAAATAAACCAACGGAACAAAAAATTAAACAAATGACTCAGCCCCAAAGTTGCAGATTGAATTTTTATGATGGTGTCAGTGCGATGACTCATGTTTATTTTTCAAGTGCCCCTGTGTTGTGATGTTTCCATTCATGTGATGACCTGTGTTTGTTTTCCAGTGCCCCTGTGTAGTGATGTTTCCATTCACGTCATGACCTGTGTTTGTTTTCCAGTGCCCCTGTGTTGTGGTTTCCATTCATGTGATGACCTGTGTTTGTTTTCCAGTGCCCCTGTGTTGTGATGTTTCCATTCATGTGATGACCTGTGTTTTTTTTCCAGTGCCCCTGTGTTGTGATGTTTCCATTCATGTGATGACCTGCGTTTGTTTTCCAGAGCCCCTGTGTTGTGATGTTTCCATTCATGTGATGACCTGTGTTTGTTTTCCAGTGCCCCTGTGTTGTAGTTTCCATTCATGTGATGACCTGTGTTTGTTTTCCAGTGCCCCTGTGTTGTGATGTTTCCATTCATGTGATGACCTGTGTTTGTTTTCCAGTGCCCCTGTGTTGTGATGTTTCCATTCATGTGATGACCTGCGTTTGTTTTCCAGAGCCCCTGTGTTGTGATGTTTCCATTCATGTGATGACCTGTGTTTGTTTTCCAGTGCCCCTGTGTTGTGATGTTTCCATTCATGTGATGACCTGTGTTATTTTCCAGTGCCCCTGTGTTGTGATGTTTCCATTCATGTGATGACCTGTGTTTGTTTTCCAGTGCCCCTGTGTTGTGATGTTTCCATTTGTGTGATGACCTGTGTTGTTTTCCAGTGCCCCTGTGTTGTGATGTTTCCATTCATGTGATGACCTGTGTTTGTTTTCCAATGCCCCTGTGTTGTGATGTTTCCATTCATGTGATGACCTGTGTTTGTTTTCCAGTGCCCCTGTGTTGTGATGTTTCCATTCATGTGATGACCTGTGTTTGTTTTCCAGTGCCCCTGTGTTGTGATGTTTCCTTTCATGTGATGACCTGTGTTTGTTTTCCAGTGCCCCTGTGCTGTGATGTTTCCATTCATGTGATGACCTGCGTTTGTTTTCCAGTGCCCCTGTGTTGTGATGTTTCCATTCATGTCATGACCTGTGTTTGTTTTCCAGTGCCCCTGTGTTGTGATGTTTCCATTCATGTCATGACCTGTGTTTGTTTTCCAGTGCCCCTGTGTTGTGATGTTTCCATTCATGTGATGAACTGTGTTTGTTTTCCAGTGCCCCTGTGTTGTGATGTTTCCATTCATGTGATGACCTGTGTTTGTTTTCCATTGCCCCTGTGTTGTGATGTTTCCATTCATGTGATGACCTGTGTTTGTTTTCCAGTGCCCCTGTGTTGTGATGTTTCCTTCATGTGATGACCTGTGTTTGTTTTCCAGTGCCCCTGTGTTGTGATGTTTCCATTCATGTGATGACCTGTGTTTGTTTTCCAGTGCCCCTGTGTTGTGATGTTTCCATTCATGTGATGACCTGTGTTTGTTTTCCAGTGCCCCTGTGTTGTGATGTTTCCATTCATGTCATGACCTGTGTTTGTTTTCCAGTGCCCCTGTGTTGTGATGTTTCCATTCATGTGATTAACTGTGTTTGTTTTCCAGTGCCCCTGTGTTGTGATGTTTCCATTCATGTCATGACCTGTGTTTGTTTTCCAGTGCCCCTGTGTTGTGATGTTTCCATTCATGTGATGACCTGTGTTTGTTTTCCAGTGCCCCTGTGTTGTGATGTTTCCATTCATGTGATGACCTGTGTTTGTTTTCCAGTGCCCCTGTGTAGTGATGTTTCCATTCACGTCATGACCTGTGTTTGTTTTCCAGTGCCCCTGTGTTGTGGTTTCCATTCATGTGATGACCTGTGTTTGTTTTCCAGTGCCCCTGTGTTGTGATGTTTCCATTCATGTGATGACCTGTGTTTGTTTTCCAGTGCCCCTGTGTTGTGATGTTTCCATTCATGTGATGACCTGCGTTTGTTTTCCAGAGCCCCTGTGTTGTGATGTTTCCATTCATGTGATGACCTGTGTTTGTTTTCCAGTGCCCCTGTGTTGTGATGTTTCCATTCATGTGATGACCTGTGTTATTTTCCAGTGCCCCTGTGTTGTGATGTTTCCATTCATGTGATGACCTGTGTTTGTTTTCCAGTGCCCCTGTGTTGTGATGTTTCCATTTGTGTGATGACCTGTGTTGTTTTCCAGTGCCCCTGTGTTGTGATGTTTCCATTCCTGTGATGACCTGTGTTTGTTTTCCAATGCCCCTGTGTTGTGATGTTTCCATTCATGTGATGACCTGTGTTTGTTTTCCAGTGCCCCTGTGTTGTGATGTTTCCATTCATGTGATGACCTGTGTTTGTTTTCCAGTGCCCCTGTGTTGTGATGTTTCCTTTCATGTGATGACCTGTGTTTGTTTTCCAGTGCCCCTGTGCTGTGATGTTTCCATTCATGTGATGACCTGCGTTTGTTTTCCAGTGCCCCTGTGTTGTGATGTTTCCATTCATGTGATGACCTGTGTTTGTTTTCCAGTGCCGCTGTGTTGTGATGTTTCCATTCATGTCATGACCTGTGTTTGTTTTCCAGTGCCCCTGTGTTGTGATGTTTCCATTCATGTGATGACCTGTGTTTGTTTTCCAGTGCCCCTGTGTTGTGATGTTTCCATTCATGTCATGACCTGTGTTTGTTTTCCAGTGCCCATCTGTTGTGATGTTTCCATTCATGTCATGACCTGTGTTTGTTTTCCAGTGCCCCTGTGTTGTGATGTTTCCATTCATGTCATGACCTGTGTTTGTTTTCCAGTGCCCCTGTGTTGTGATGTTTCCATTCATGTGATGAACTGTGTTTGTTTTCCAGTGCCCCTGTGTTGTGATGTTTCCATTCATGTCATGACCTGTGTTTGTTTTCCATTGCCCCTGTGTTGTGATGTTTCCATTCATGTGATGACCTGTGTTTGTTTTCCAGTGCCCCTGTGTTGTGATGTTTCCTTCATGTGATGACCTGTGTTTGTTTTCCAGTGCCCCTGTGTTGTGATGTTTCCATTCATGTGATGACCTGTGTTTGTTTTCCAGTGCCCCTGTGTTGTGATGTTTCCATTCATGTCATGACCTGTGTTTGTTTTCCAGTGCCCCTGTGTTGTGATGTTTCCATTCATGTCATGACCTGTGTTTGTTTTCCAGTGCCCCTGTGTTGTGATGTTTCCATTCATGTGATTAACTGTGTTTGTTTTCCAGTGCCCCTGTGTTGTGATGTTTCCATTCATGTGATGATCTGTGTTTGTTTTCCAGTGCCCCTGTGTTGTGATGTTTCCATTCATGTGATGACCTGTGTTTGTTTTCCAGTGCCCCTGTGTTGTGATGTTTCCATTCATGTGATGACCTGTGTTTGTTTTCCAGTGCCCCTGTGTTGTGGTTTCCATTCATGTGATGACCTGTGTTTGTTTTCCAGTGCCCCTGTGTTGTGATGTTTCCATTCATGTGATGACCTGTGTTTGTTTTCCAGTGCCCCTGTGTTGTGATGTTTCCATTCATGTGATGACCTGTGTTTGTTTTCCAGTGCCCCTGTGTTGTGATGTTTCCATTCATGTCATGACCTGTGTTTGTTTTCCAGTGCCCCTGTGTTGTGATGTTTCCATTCATGTGATGACCTGTGTTTTTTTTCCAGTGCCCCTGTGTTGTGATGTTTCCATTCATGTGATGACCTGTGTTTGTTTTCCAGTGCCCCTGTGTTGTGATTTTTCCATTCATGTGACGACCATTATTGTCTTCATTTCTACACTACTGAATGTCTGAGGAAGGCGTTTGTGTTGTGATCCTGCCTTACATGCATTTTTGGTAATTCTGTTATCAGTTTTGCACTTGTAATGTTCTCAGATGTTTAACCTTCTCTGTATTTGCAACACCAGGGACAACAGGGAAGCATGGAACAGTATGAAATGGAAAAAGGAAAAGGGTATGATCAAATACATAAAGGATAAAACGTCTGTTTATGTGCCAGCTGGGATGCTTTCCTGGGAGGATAAAACATTTTTCCATAAAGAAGTGAGCAAACTAGCAAAGCCATTTGAGAACTTGTGACAGAAGCATCAATGATGAAGACAACAGGGATGCAAAATAAAACAGAGTGCCTTGAGTATATGTACCAGTGGAAAACCAGGGCAATGCAAAAATGGATAAGGTAGTTATGCTCAAGGTAGACATGATAAAAGCAGACACTTATAGATAGAGAGTTGGCAGAAATAAACCACACACAGGGTACAGGCATCAATCTCAGAGCTAGGGAGATGGGTTGCAGGGATAGTACTGGATGCTGGAATTTGACCATTAAGGATAACTTAAGCAGGAAGTGGCTTACAAACCAGATATGCTGTTGGCAGCCATCCTAATATTCTCCACAGTACCTCTTGGGAATCATCTCTAGATGGGCCAGTCACTGGACCTTGGAAAAGTTCCTCCTGTATCTGTTGTATCACACAATATGATTCATGAAGACAATGTCGAATCCATGGAAGCATCAAAAAGGCTTCTTGAGAACATTGTTGTTATGTACCTCAGGTGATACTGTAATAAATTCTGTAGCATCAGCAGAACCAGCACTCGGACACCAGCCACAAGTCAAGAAGATTTAATTTATTTCTGGTTAAGCGCTTTCTTCCCTTTGTAGGGACTTCTTCAGAACAGTAATACAAGAACAACCCAGCCCTTAAATATCCTTATTACAAATTAATGATGTCATACAATTAATTAGCTTAAGAACACTTTGTTAAAGTAATACTTGCACAATAACCATACGTACAATAGCACACACCATCTCTACTACCATGGGGTTCAAAATGTATTATAACCATATATTTAACCTAAAATTCTGTTAAAAAGTTAAAATAAATTATCTGTTTATTAAATTACTTTAAAACTTACAACGTTAAAACATTAAATACAATCTACAAAATGTGACTAACAATCAACATTACTGATTAGCCAATATTACCCCATAATTTGCTTTAATTTTAAAATAAAGGCTATATTCGTAGTTTCATTTAAGCCCAGTGGCTCTGTTGCATCTAATTTCAGTTGCCATCTCAATTCCTTAACAACTAAATTCAATTCAACTGTTTTCCCTTGGGAATCCATTACAGACTGGTCAACAACTGAAAATTTGAAACTATGGTCATTATACTCTTTAATATGCCTATATAATGCATTTGTAATCGTAGCTTTCCTTATTTATTTTTTATTTTTTATTTTACATTTGTTGACCGGGCTAGTCTAGCTGGATATATGTCCATTTTCAGTAGAGGCCCGGGGAGAAAAGCTCCACAAACAGATAAAAAAATAAAATAAAATGTGTACAAAAAAAGCAGTTCAAAGACAATGTTAGTAGAACAGCCAACAAAAATATATCAGGTGGAAAAATTGCTAAACAAAGGTAATGCAAATAGAGATAGAAAACATTTGTATTCCTGATATCACAAGACAGAATATGTTGATTGAAATACATAATGGACTATCACTGAATATATATATATATTTTTTATTTATTTATTTATTTATTTTTTTAGTAGTTCAGTGAAAATGGTAAAGTTAAAGTAATAAGATATGTCATAGACATGCTCACTAATCCGGTTCTTAAAAAGCCTACTGGTCTTGCCGATATAAAAAGCCTGACATTTTTGACACTTAGCCAAATAAACTATATTACAGCTATTACAATTATAATATCCATTAATACGAATATTGTTGCCATTTACTTCAAACTTAGTTTCAAATATGAATTTGCAAAAATTGCACCTTCCACACTTGAAATTACCCACAGGTCTATTTGTGGATCTATAATTCTCCCATACATTATTTTCAAAATAATTTTTCAAAGCCCTATCTGTAATAAGAGTATTTAAGGGCTGGGTTGTTCTTGTATTACTTTTCTGAAGAAGTCCCTACCAAGGGAAGAAAGCGCTTAACCAGAAATAAATTAAATCTTCTTGACTTGTGGCTGGTGTCCGAGTGCTGGTTCTGCTGGTTTTGAGTTCATGCTGACATTTGTTTTAAACTTCTGTAGCATGTCCTCTTCTGGGCTTGGGACCTCGGTGGGGCTTAAGAAGAACAATGACAAGGACACCCACAGAGTAGTCCATAGTCTAAGACGTGCTGGCTTCACAGCAGATATCTCAAATGTGAAAAAAATGGTTATAATTAAAAGGCAGTACTCAACTTTCCCTGTACAATACAGTAATATGCATATGGTGTGTATTGGTATTAAAGCTGTAACCCAACCCACGTTTCTGTAAAATGCTCCATGTTCTTTCTGCACATCTTCTCATTATTAAAATTCTCTCTCACCTGCAAAGGATGTATTGGTAAAGATTGTAACAGATTTATTGCAACTATCTAAACTATAGCATAGATATGTCTACTATGTAATTTGCAAATGCAATCCAGAGATAGCATCAGAACAAAGGTCAGCAAATTTATCAGCTGCTTCTCAGAAACATGGTATGAGTTGCACACACTGCAACCGTCATTAGCAGTGCAATGCTTATTATAGGAGAAAACATGGTCTCTTCTACAATCTTCTGCAAATTTTCTCCATACCATTGCATAATAGTTCGCATTATCAAGGTAGTGGAAACAGGTAAAGATATACACTGAATGTATTTTCTCAGATCAGTGATGAAGTACCCCTAGGCATTGTTTTTTAAAATGCACATGCTGTACACCTAACAGCCTGTCTTTTTATGTCTGCATACAAACAGCATAAGCTATATTTCCTTCTTGCCCATATAGAGGTAACATACTGAACCATAACATATATGCCAACTACACTCAGTGGCTACACTACCTTCAGGTCAGCCGCAAACTGCAAATCACAAAATGGTGATGTGTGAACTTCAGTAGTCTACAAATGACATGCCTCCCCTGTAATGTACTGGCATAAACAATATGGTTTTGCATTAGTGTCACAATGTGCATGTTTGTGAATGTTCACAGATGTCAGAGGATCAAAGGATTTATTCAGCTATCACACTAGAGTGAGACAAAGACTGTAAAGAATCTAAGACCTTTTCAGTTCAAGACCCCAGCACACTGCATCATGTAATATGAGAAAAAACTTAACAGCCCAAAGAGAAGCTGATGATTTCAAAAGCTAAACCTTTGTAATTATTTATTTATTTTTCATTTGTTAACCGGGTTAGTCTGGCTGAGCTTTTGGCTCATTTTCAGCAGAGACCCAGGGAGAAAAGCTCCTCTGGAGTAGAAAACAATTTATTAAATGTTAGTAACATAGTAGTAACAATCAGCTATAGGATATTACAAGCAGAGACCTGGAGAGAAAAAAAGCTCCTCAGGCAATTCAATTATACAGAGTATTAACAATTGGCAGTCAAGTATGTGAGTTGTTACAAACAAGGTTTTAAACAATTAGCAGAAGAAAATGTGACTAGTTACAATATTATTTAAGCTGCTTAGAGCAAAATGAGTTAATAGTTAGGCTGATGCTTATTTAAAGTGGGTAGGATCTAGTTGTATAGGAGTTTGGAAACAAGAAAGGAAAGTAGGAATGGCTAGTAGGAGATGTAGGGGAGGTAGAGTATTGGAGATAGACTAGGTAGGTTGTTTTGAGACTGTAAGAATTAAGAGCGGTTGGAGACAGAGGAAGGGAAGAGGAAATTTAAAGAATTTAGAGAAGAGGGAATTTAAAATTAATAGTCATAGGATCATTAAATATATATTGTACATACAAAGAGGTAAGTCAGACAAGCCACAAAGAGCAGGATATAACAGTAATGTGTTAACTAGTATGTTATCAGTATGTACAGGTGGCTTAGTCGTGCAGAAGATAACGAGGTTACCTCACATCAAGACATTCTTAATTTTGATTCTCGGCTGGGGTGCCTTCTGTATGGAGTTTGCATATTCTCCTTGAATTCATGTGGGTCTCCTCCGGGTACTCCGGTTTCCTCCCACATTCTGAAGACACGCATCTGGAGCTTTTCTCCCTGGGCCTCCATTGAAAATAGGCTCTGTCCTAGTCAGACTTTCCCAGTCAACAAATGTTAAAATAAAATTTAAAAAAAGTATGTAACAGACTGTTTTAAATAACTGCAGTATGTTGCCTATCACATCTAACAAAAATAATTCACATAGTCATTTGAAAATATTGAAAAAGTGATAGCCAGGCATGTATTTTAAATGAAGAAAAGCATCTGAAACAGCATTATGCAAATGTTGATTCAGCAACCGAACCTGTAGCAATATGCTTTACCTAGTGGGCAAATTGTACTTTGTCAAAAATGCACAAAAGAGCATAAAAACACTAAAATATAAGCCATTATACTGCATATAGCTAGTGTCGCTCGGCTGGTCGGGATAAAACAGACAAACTTCTGTGGGTTCTGTTCAAGCAGCTTTCTTATGTACAAACATATCAGGATTGAGGCTTAATAACTTTAACTTTGATAACCTTATAAAGAAACTAGCTATTACACTCATACATGCTCACTCTCTGACTGCACTCTCGAAATGGCACTGAAGCTAGCACATGCTTGCTATTTATATGCACATGCTGTCCTTGAAATGCTTCTTAAAGTTACAGCACAAACACACACACACACAGACATACACACACACACACACACACACACACACACACACACACACACACACACACGCACACGCACTCGCACGCACGCACGCACACACACACACACACACACACACACATACACACACTATTCTACATCCTCCCTCTTTAAGAAATGGTCATGCATTATTGATGACATCAATTGACATGCAATTAATACAAAATAAATCTTTGTCATGCAATTATACAAAACTAAATACATATAGACAATTATGTTCAGGCTGCTGTGTATTTCACACTAGGTCTAGAAATATGACCATATCATGTGACATAAAAATTATAACTAGGTCTAGCAACTGGGACTGCTTGTGCTGAATGTTCAACTTTGGGGACATCAGGAATGGAAGTAGAAGTTAAGACACGTTCTGCAACAGGAACATCATCTGGATTACTCTTGAGATCTAGAGTCTGTATCACAGGAACAATGCTGCAATATCGCTTCTGATACAGGAAGAAGATGTCTGCCATTTCTCCTGTACTCCACACCCTTAGATTCTATGAAGTAGGTTCTCGGCACATATACCTGTTACTTGATCAATCTGGTCGAAACCTTTCACTGCTTGTATTCTCACTGTCTTTCCTTTCAATGGATGAAGAAATCTGCTCGATTCATCATAGCTGGATGTCTGGAAAGAACGCTTTCTGAATAATTGGGCTTTGATTGTTCTCTTGCTCTTAGCTTTAGGCCTCAATAAACTGGAAGTGATAGGCAGTGTTGTTCTGGTTTGCCTAGATAGAAGTGTCTGAGCAGGCGAGCCAAGTATATTGTCACAGGGTATGTTTCTAAGATTGAATAAGGTCAAAAAGATATCAGTATTATCATGCTTTGACTTCTTTAGTAATTGCTTTGTACTCTGTACTGCACATTCAACTAGTCCATTTAACTGTGGGTATTCTGGGCTACTAGTAACATGTACAAAGTCCCATTCTTTTACAAATTTCTGAAACAACTGACTGGTAAATTGGGTACCATTGTCAGAAATAACTTTGTGTGGACTACCATGGACTGAGAAATGAGGTTTCATCTTGGTGATAAAAGCAATGGGCGTTAGGTTAGGTAGTAAATAGATCTCATACTAGTTTGAATAAGAGTTTACTAACACTAAATAATGCTGATTGTTCCACTTGAATATATCAGTAGCTGCTGTTGACCAAGGTAGTTCAGGAACTTGAGTTAGCTGAATTGGTTCTTTTTGCAAATGCAGTTTAGTACTATTGCATACTGAACAAGAAGAAAGTACTGTACCAATGCCTTTTGCTAGAGAAGGCAAAAATACTGGTCCTCTCACCCTTCTTTTGGTAGATTCAGAACCTGGATGACCACAATGCAAAATCTGGATATATTCACATTGTAAAGAAGCAGGAACAACACTTTTAGGACCTTTGAAAATAATGCTATCTTCCATCAACATCTCATCTCTGTAAGGAAAATAAGTTTGCACTTCAGGTGGTACACTAGATTGCTTCGACTTCCATCCAACATTAATGTAGTGGTAGAGCTTTTGCAAAACTGGATCAGTCTTTGTATGATCTCTCAGCTCGTCAAGTCTTGTGGTAGAAAAATTATGCACTTCCATGACATCAAAGTCAAAATTCTCTGCTTTAAACTGTTCCATTATATTTCTGGGTGATCTGGATAAGGTATCAGCCAGATAAAGAAGTTTGTCTTTTGTATAGACTATTTTGAAGTTGTGCATTTGCACTTTGAGCATCATTCTTTATAATCTCGCTGGAGCCAAATGCATTGGCTTCTTTAAAATAGTGACTAGAGGTTGGTGATCAGTTTCAGTCTGAATATCTTGACCGTAAGTACGATCATGAAACTTTAAACATGCAAATACTATTGCCAAAAGTTCTTTCTCAATTTCAGCATATTGCATCTCAGTTTGGGTAAGAGTTGTAGATGCATAGGCTACAGGTCTGCCTTCTTGAAGAATAACTGCGCCAAGACCAAATTTTGAAGCATCATAGGAAAAAGTGACTGGTTTATTGTATCTTAATGTAGGTGGGGTGGCAATTTTTTGCTTTAGGTCTTCAAATGCTCTCTGGTGCTGTTCCAACCAAGACCATGTAACATTTTTGCACATCAGCTCTCTCAAAGGTGCTGTTAACTCACTGAATTCTGGAATAAACTTGCCAAAATAGTTGACCATACCAAGAAAATGTTGTAGAGCTTGCACATTATCCGATGGTGCCATCTCAAGAATGGCTGCTTGCTTGGACGGGTCTGGTTGCAAGTCACTGCTAGTAAATAAATGACCCACAATTGTAACTTCTGGTAGTCTGAATTTGTACATCAGAGGATTGAGCTTCAAGTTCACTCTGTCATGCTCTGCTTCACTGTTGCCTCCAACCAATAAACCATCTACTATTACAGATAACCTGAAAAAAATTGCTCCATTGCAGACTGAAAGACTTCACTTACAGAATTTATTCCAAATAGCATCCTGAGGAATATATATCTTACCAATGGGGTACTGAAAGTAGTCAGTAATGAATATTTGTGATCAAGCATCACTTGCCAAAATGAACTTTTTGCATCCAAGACAGAAATAATAGTGGCATTTGGTATTAGGGCTGCAACTTCCTCGACTGTACGCAAAGGGTGATGTGGTTTCTTTAATGCTTTGTTCAAATATCTTGAGTAAATGCATATTCTGAGTTTTGTCTGAGCCTTTTTGTGCGCTGCTGCCATGGACAACACCCATTCAGTTGGTTCAGTAATTGGAGAAATTACACCTTGCTGCACCATTTTATCCAACTGAGCTTTGACTTCATCCTACATAGCTATCAGAACTTTTCTTGCTGGTCTAACCACTGGACTGACCTCTGGGTCTAACTTCATAGAATACATAACTGGAAGTTTGCCTAATATGTCATCGAAAACATCAACATACTCAAAGAAAATAGTTTCAGTAAAATTGGATCGGGGACATGTGCTTATATGATGAACTTCTTTGGTAAAGGAAAGCAGATTTATTCACAAACTGTCTCCAAGACCCAATAATGACTACAGCTCTTCAAACTACATAGAATAGTAAGCTGTAGCAGTTTCTAGCCAGATAACATGAAAGCACTACCAAGACTTTGGTTTGAATTTCTTCACCTCCATAAGCAACAAGCCTCGCACAACTGGCTATGTTAAGTTGCTCAACAGCTCTCACCTTTGCAAATGTGTCTGTTGACATAACATTACATTTTGAACCATTGTCTGCTTTGAGCTTGGTGGATCTACTATTGATCTAGATAGTACAAAACACTTTGTTCATTGCCAACAAATTTACTGCATCAACCTTTTCACCAAGTACTGATATACCATCTACGTAGAAAGTAGAGTTGCAGCTCTCTATATGATCAACTTGCTTTTTTAAGTGACCCTTCTTTATAACTGTGTGAGGTTTAGTTGAGTTGCAAAACTTTTGAAAATAGTTCCATGCTTTACACTTGTGGCATTGTTGACCAAATGCTAAGCACTTTTCTCTTTTAGACTCATGACTGGCACCACAAAAGCAACAGTTAACAATAAAGCTTGATTTATGTTTTGTTAACTCACCTTGTACTGCACTGAGTATGCCCTTTTCATTGAACTAGTCTTAGAACTTGCTGGAAACTATGAGTTTTACCTGCCACACTTGCAGGGGTTACAGTTGCCATGTGGTTAGGCCTGCTTCTGCTAGCCATGTGTTACATGGTGTCTACATTAGCTCTGGAGCCTGCTGAAACCATGCTCTTATCACTTGCAAGCATACTTGTGTGCCTTTCTGTAACTTCATGGATTTGACAAATCTTAATAGGTTTACTCAGTGTTAAATCACTGTCATGAAGCAAAATCTTTCTCCCTGCAGCACTATTAATACCACACACAAGCCTATCCTTTATTAACTCATCTTTTAAATCACCATATCTGCACGTTTTAGCTTTGTTTCTCAGGTCAGTAATATAAGCTGCAAACGTTTCTCCTTGCTTTTGATCTCTTGTGTAAAACAAATGACTTTTTAATGTAACATTTGTCTGGGGTTTGCACATTTCCCTGAATTTGCATTTCAAACACTCGGGGTCCTGCCTTGATTCAGCCTGAACAACAATATGACAGTTTTCCACTTCTCGTTCATGTACTGCTAGTACATACCCAAGTGAACGCTGTCTTTCAATGGCCTCTGACCCAGCTACATTTAGCAAAATAAATGCCCTGGTGCATGCATCTTTAGAATATGCTGCTTTTATAAAAATATTGTACTCTTGCTCAAATATTCTCCAATTCTCTGTCATATTCTGATCAAATACAAGTAGCGATGGTTTTTGAAATCCATCTGCTATGCCAACAAATTACAGTAAAACACAATGTAAGCCAAGTCCACTGGTAACTGTACAAACATGCAAACTTATACATATGCCAGAAATTTATGGCATTATTTATAACTATGCCCAATAGCACAAAAAGCCTTTGAATAACTGAACTTTGCAAAATAAGTCTCCCAGGCACAAGAATACTCTTGAAATTAATGTAGTATAAGAAATCACCTTTTATCAGTGTAAGAAACATTTCAAAATAACTGCAGTGTGTGAATAAACTGGGCAGAAGAAGTTCAGAGGAAAAACATTTGAAAGTAATTGCACTTTGTAAATAAACAGTACACAGCACACTGAAACTTTCCCCAAAATGGCTGTACTTTGCTAAATAACTATTTACAGTGCAAGAAACACCCTATAATGGCAGCACTCTGCAAATAGACACACCCAGCATAAGAAACTTATCAAAATGGCTGTACTTTGATTGCACTTTATGAAATAGTTGCATTATGCACACAAATAAACTATTCAAAATAAATGCACAGTAATAAGCACACATTGTAAACACTTTTACACACTTTGAAAGACTTTGAATAACACTAGTTTTTCCCTAAATAGCTTCAATTAATGCAAAACAGTAGTTTATGCCAAAACACAGTACTTTACCAAAAAATATGCAGTCTCCCTGCTTTATTTATGCTTAATGAGCCCTTTCTAACCTTTATAATATTCATTTTGCTTGTTTAATATTTTTTATGCCCATTGTTCTTTTCTTGTGCCCGTTTTACTCTAAACATGCTCATTTTACTTTAAACATCCTCGTTTTGCAATTCTGAGGTAATTCCAAACCCCTTATGTGTTTTTCTGATAATTGTTTTATCAGATATCTTAATTTTAAGCATTTTAATTAACAAACTTTTTTGTGCCTCACTGTTGTTTAATAATGTGTTCTGTGTCCTTGTAATGCTCCATTTTATCTTTTTTAATAAATAAATCGTTATTGCAAGTTTTCATTACCTTTGGTTCATTTCTGGTCCTTTTATTGTACTCAGTTCTTTTAGTTTACCTTCACTTTTAACTCTGCACCTCATAGCTTTGAAAAGCAGTCTCTGGAGTCCCACTTCTAACACCATGTCACTCGTCTGGTCAGGATAAAACAGACAAACTTCTGTGGGTTCTATTCAAGCAGCATTATTATGTACAAAAACATCAGGATTGAAGCTCAATAACTTTAACTTACATAAAC
>NC_056735.1:180939158-180944158 GCF_019279795.1 Protopterus annectens
ATCTACTGGAGTGTGAGTTGAAATGGATAATACGCATGAAAGCTGACATGTACCCTGGTCTGAATGACAGGGTACAACTGAAGCCCATTCTAAAAAAGAAGAGGTTGATGAGGCCATGAGTTGTGGAACCTAATATGGATGAGAGTGGGTATAGGGATGTGTATTAATGGTTTAAGGTTATATTTATATCCACACCCCATGTAGATGAATTATTTGAAGTTTATACTTAGAGTGTGTCCATTATTTGTATATCTATTTATTTTATAGCTAGGATGTTTTTTGGTGTTATTTGGATAATAGTAGTAAATTGTTTTATAATTGTAAGTTCCTCAGTATTACATTCTATATCTTACTTATGGACTGCTCTGGGTTAAATACTACATGTTGGTATGTCCCTGAATAGTCCATTCGTTTATGGTATTGTCTGAGGAATTGGATGTAGAAGTTTTTATGTGTAAGATTATTATTGTGGCGATGCGTGGAGTACATTGTTATACTATATCCTAGAGTTATAAGTTATTTATTGTAGGTATGGGGTAATCATTATATGATGTCCGCCATGATTTTATGGCTGGCATCATGGTTAAGATTGCCGTAGGGTTTAGTTTTATGTTATGCTGTCTTGGATGTATGTATTTATTATATATAAAGCTTTGAATATTTTATAAGTGTGTATAGATTAGATTTATGTGTATGGAAATATGTATTTGATTTTTAAGACATGTTTTTAAATACTGTGACACTTTATAAGTTGTTTTTAAATGAGCGCTGGCAATGCAGTCTTGGTTAATTTAGTATGCAAATTAGGTGAGAATGTTGACCAATGATGGACATTGCTACACTATTTAAACTTGAATGTTAATGGTGGTTGCTGTAATAGTTTGACAAAGCCTTCGGGTGAAAGCGCTTACTGTGCACAATTAAATTCTTTTTTGGATTACATCGGACGTCTTTATTTTGTGATACATTGCAGGAATTGCTTTAGGAACTGTTGCCTCTTGGTTTGGATCGCTGTGTATGAAGAAAGAAGTTTCAGCCATTTCGCACCTGCATGAGTTTTATTTATTTTGTTAAATCTAATGATTATGACAGATGTAAAATAATGTTGCAATAAAGGTATAACAAAAAAGCAAGCAAGAAAGTGGTAAATGCAAAGGAAGGAAACAAATAATATCAAAAGATACCAGACTATCAAAGTAAAAGCTTTTGTCAGCTGGAGTAAAATGTGTGCATTGTACAGAGGGTAAGTGGAAGTCTTTGTGTCCTGCTGAAGTTTTGGAAGATACAAAGATAAATAAGATTATGAAAAAACTAAGAGATAAGTCTTGAATGCTGATGGGAGGTACTGCTAGTATCACTGACTATGTTAATACCTCTCAACTGTACAGATTTTTTCAGAATGTCCAGATTTTTGCCTCATATTCTTGGTCCATTTTTCATAAAATTGTGTTTTTCTGGCAAATTAGTATCAAATCATTAAAAACTTAAGTTAGAAAATAATGACAGACATTTGAGTTCCAGAGTTCATATCCTTCAGAAAATTCATACTAATGCAAAACCTGTTTTTTTATCAACTTTCTAAGTTTGTAAGAACAATATTTAAAAAGTTTCCCTATTTTTGTGCCTTTGTCCCACTTGTATTTATAGCTCTGTCCAGATTTTTTTCTCTAAGAGGTTGAGAGGTATAAATATGTTACAGGGTACATGTTAAGAATGTCTAGTGTGCATGACTTTAGTAGGATGACTGTAGCAGGATTATTGTAGCAGGGTGACTGTAGTAGGATGACTGTAGTAGGATGACTGCAGTAGGATGGCTGTAGTAGGATGACTGTAACAGGATGAGTGTAGTAGGATGACTGTAGCAGGATGACTGTAGTAAGATGACTGTAGCAGTATGATTGTAGCAGGTTGACTAATGTAGGATGACTATAGCAGGATGAGTGCAGCAGGATGACTGTAGCAGGATGACTGTATTAAGATGACTGTAACAGAATAATTGTAGCAGGTTGACTGTAGCAGGATGAGTGTAGTAGGATGACTGTAGCAGGATGACTGTAGTAAGATGACTGTAGCAGGATGATTGTAGCAGGTTGACTGTGATAGGATGACTGTAGCAGGATGACTGTAGTAGGATGACTGTTTGTGGCAGGATAATGGAGGTCAGGCAGTGTTATGCTGGTAGAAAAGAAGATTATAAAGCAAGTCACTAAAGGAAAAATTCTGAGGTGGGATGGTTTGTCTTATTGGCTGGATATTTGATGGATATGTTTTCAGGTGTTTTAGACCACAGTGCTGATTTTCTTCATTTGGATTTTTTACATAGAAGGGGTCACTAATTGTTATACTAAACTGGAGGCCTGTTTGTTGAATATGAAAATAAAGCTAATTGTAACACTTTTTACATATAGGTAGGAGGAGGTATTACTCAAGGTGATCAGTATACTTCAGATTTGTGGAGTAAAAGATGCAGTATATATATATTTTTTTGTTAATCGTAGAATACATTACTGGAAATATTTTACCTGGGATGGGCATGCTTTATTTTCATTAGATCAAGAAAAGGCTTATGATAATGTGGAATGTGAAGGTTATGGATGAGCAAGTATGTTAAATTGTTTGTATAGAGAGATGAGAGGAGAAGTTTTGTTAATGGGTTCATTGATTTATATAAAGAGGGATGTTCACCAAGGATTTCCTTCACATCTGTGTTTGTATACAGCATAGGTGGATAGACTGAAAAAAAGTTATTAAAACTTCAGCAGAAGATATGGTTGTGAGGTCTATGTATGTAAGTAACAACAGTACCAAAGGCTGTGACTTTATGGATGAGTTGTGGTGTGAGTCTTGGCAGTGAGTGGTAAAATGGAAAACATAGGCTAGAAATGATTGAGTTTAACTCTTTACAGCCAAGTGCACCTCCAGGCATTTCTGCAGTTACCTTCTACTGACACCTCTAGTCATCAAATATTGCTTGCTCATATTTGCATTAATAATTCCAAAACCATGCTACATACAAGCTATCAGAAGATCTCATCTTACATGATGGCAAACAGAACTGCATTGATATTTGACCTCTGCCTAATGCAACTAAAGAGATATTGAATATTATAGCAATAACCCACGCCTGGGTGTGGGTAATGCTGGATTTACCCATGGTTGGCGTGGTTTGGTAACCAAACAAAGACAACCGTGGGTAAATCCAGCATTACCCACACCCAGAAGTGGTTATTGTATACAATGACATTATTTAAGAAAAGAAATAATTACTTTTTAAATAATGGCATTGTATAATGCCTCTTGCTGCCCTTCCGCAGCTGTCTGGTGTTCACAGTTCTGATGTACCGCGATGCCTACGCAGTACATCAGAGCTGTGGGCAAAAGCAACGGAGAACGAAGATCTACGTTGCTTTACTCGCTATGTTAATGGGTTTAACATAGCGAGACAGCTTTAAAATAAGCAACGGAGATCTCCATTGCTTATTTAGCTGTCTCGCTATGTTTAAACTCATTTAACATAGCGACAGGTTTAAAAGCAACGGAGATCGCAAGATCTCCGTTTTATATGTGTCGCTATGTTAAAGGAGTTTAACATAGCGAGACAGCTTTAAAAAAAGCAACGGAGATCTGCGTTGCTTTTTTTAAACCTGTGTCGCTATGTTAAACTCTTTTAACATAGCGAACAGTGTTTTATACTAACGGAAAAGTCCGGCGACGGACCTTTTCCATTAGTATATTGAGGGATTTACAACGGGCACGCTGGTTGGGCTGGCCAATCAGCGTGCACGTTTTAGAGGAGGCGTTGTATAATATTTGTTGTAATATTTTTTATATTTCCCTAAATATCTCAACATTCAGGTAATACAGACAGAACTGCAGAGTTTCATATGAAAGCTCACAGCTGTACGAAGAATATCCTGCTGGCAGTATGTGTCTTGCTTGCACTGTTAATGAGATAGTAAGCTGTTTATACAACATTACAAAATTAATATTCACTCCCTTAATTTTGGCTTGTGAAGTATAGTTTAAAGCATCAAACTGAATGGAAGCCACTAATGTAAATATTAATTTATCCTGAATAGTTTGCCATTTAGAGATTTTAGTAACACGTATGGTTCCAGAGATATTAATACTGTTTGAACTGTAGGGTGATAACTTAATTTTTTAAAGGCTCAAACCACACCCACTTGGAGTTAAAAGTACACACTCAAAAGAGCGTTAGTGGAGGGAATGAGTTAAATAGAGTTATAAGAAATGCTGGGAATTTTTAGTGTTAAGTTTCATTAATATAGCTAGAACATTACATAATTACTAGCTGAAAAGTATGGTTCAGCAGTTGGCTGAGAGCAGGGAGGGGGACGGAGGGAGCAAAGAGAATATTTTTTTATGTAAAACCATTTTAGTTCCAAGATTCTACACGTGGCAAGTATTATTTTGTGACTATCACACAGGAGCTGAAGTTAATGCTTTCCCTGTAGCGCATTGTTCAAAATTAAATCTTCTGAATCAGGGTACAGTATATAGTTGATTAACTGCATTTGGGTTGGCTATGGTGAACCCAGTACTAATTTTATTGTCTAGTCTTCTTGCATATTTACAGAGGTGCTGCAAGGTAGATTGAAACTCCTTATATTGACATAAAAAGAGAAAATAAGTGGTAGACGAGGGTGTTTCTTAAAAAAGAATGCAGGTGACTGAGAAGGAAGGATGAGAGAGAAGCAGATCAGGATTAAGGTATGGAAGGTGAGTATGGGGAAAGTAATAGAAAATGGTAAGAAAATGCTTTATAATGGAGAGAATTTGAAGGTTTTGTTTTGGTACCATATAATGGGAAATAAAATGAAGAATGGATAAATATTAAAGAAATGATAAATGAAGAGTGCCTTCCATTATTAAGTGGGATGTGAACTGGATGTTTGTTCATGAAAACATTCCGCTGCATGGCGTTCTCCAATTCAGTATGAAAGATACTACTATAGACACAAGTGCTTACATCAAGAATA
>NC_056735.1:180946658-181056658 GCF_019279795.1 Protopterus annectens
CTCATACAAACTGCATGGCTCCTCGTGCTGTTTCATTATTAGACCCTGCATTTTTTTTTTCTTTTTTCCATCCCCCACTCCATCTTACTAATGCATGCTAACCTTGACCCTAACCCTGCCACTAATGGCAAATCTGCATCTCACTGTAGTAAAACCCTCTCTGTAACACTACAAGTATGGGGATTAATGCCCTTCTAGCCTGCCAGTATACCAAAACAGTTGTTCTCATAATAGCTGTCTAGGATGTTCTTAAAACTATCTAAACTAGCACTTGTTTTTATGTAATTTGGTAGTATGTTCCATGCATCAGTTGTTATCGCAGAGAAATCAATTAGTACACTTCTTATTCCTATAGAACCTTTTTTAAATTCTCTAAAACATTTGGGTTTCTAATACCATGACAGGAATTGATCCCATTCCTAAGTCAAAGTATAATTAAAGTTCATGAAATTAGTATTGTTAATTAGTATTGTTTCAATCTTTGATGTTAGCCAGAAGTGCTCTTCACAGCACCCGCAACGTGCCCAGTACTGACTCCTTCTGCAATTCATATGGAGTTACATGTATTGGTAACATATCTAAGTACGACTGTAAATTGTTTTTTATAAGACCCATTGTTCCTACTACTATTGAAACTGTCTTGGTATCCTTCTTCCACATTGCCCTCATTTCTGCCTGGAAATCTTTGTATTTTATGTGTCTCTGTGTACGTAAGACACTAGTCACTGGGTGTAGCAGTTTCAGTGACTAAAGCTACTTTTTCTTTTCATGGACTAATATATCTGGACTTCTCGCATCTATTTTTGAACTTTTTGTAATGGGTGATCCCATATGATATGTGTCATCATTTCCTATAATGCTTTGTGGCTCATGTTTCCAATGTTTTTTAGCTGCTTCAATATTATAAAGTTTGCACAATCCCCAGTGTAATAGTTTTGCCACATTATTATGTCTTTCAGTACACAGTCCTTCTGCCATTAGTATATCACAATCAGAAACAAGATATGCAACTGTTTCTGATTCTATTTTACAAAACCTACATTTATCTAGTTTTCCCAAATGTTCAATGGACTTTGTAAACCAATATGTATGTAGTCCACTGTCTTGGGCAGCCAATATTAACCTTTCATCTTTTGGTTTAAATTCACCTCTCCTTAACTATTCATGTATTAGATCCTGATCAACATGAGGTTGTTCCAAGAATTTTCTGCACTTGCAACTATATTTATGCATTTTCCACATTTCTTGCCTTCTCATCTCATCCTTCACCTTATATCCTTTCTTTTGGCACAATCAGTTGTTGCCTGATTTTTATTTACTTCTGCTTTGACTTCCATTCCCACTTGACACCAATATACTTCTGCTAAACTAAGCAGGGAAATGATCTTAGACTTATTCTTCTCATGTTTTAAAACTTTCACTATGTTTGGGTTTTGTGAAGTCAGCAGATATGTATGTAGTCCCATGATTGCAGATCTATACATGTAATTAATTTCAAGGAGCCCCATACCTCTTTCAGAACAGGGAATATATAGTCTTGGAATACATCGTATTTGTAAATCATTTGATAAGCATGAAGCACCCTTTTTGTTTTCCTGTCTAACTGATCCAACACCTTTAGGGACATATCAATCACTCCAAAACTATAAGTTAGGACAGGTGGAGTAAACTGGTTTATAGCTTGGACTGAGTTCCTGGATTTCAAGGATTTTTTCAATATTAATTTTAATCTCCTACTAAGTTTTATTTGCATTTGTTCGTGTTTTATTGTTGATCCTTCATTAATTCCTAAATATTTATAAACTGCCTCTTCTTCAAGTTCATTTATATCGCATTCCTGTCCCAGGCTGATGTTTTCTTGGTGCTGCAGCTTTCCTGATTTAAAGGTTGTTTTTGCACATTTATCAAGACCAAATGACATTCTTATATCATCTGAAAAAGGTTTGAACACTTTCAGTTATGCTTTCAGTTCCTCATCTGATGAACTATACAGTTTTAAATCGTCCAGAAAAAAAGATGAGAAGTCTTTACAGTTGTTTCTGTTGCCAAACTGTAATCATAACCTCATCTGTTAAATAGACAGCTTAATGGGTTAAGGGCAAGACAAAATGGCAGTGGTGACAAAGAGTAACCTTGAAATATCCCCCATTTCATTTTTATCCTAGGAATAATAATTTGTCCTTTATCATGGCTTAACTGCAAAGCAGTTTGCCACTGTTTCAAGGTTGCAGAAATAGAAAAATGATGCGTCTGGTGTGGTAATGAACAATGGATGCCTCGGCTTGGACACGAAACTCTTTATTGACACTTGTTTAAAAACACAGCAATAAAACATTAAGCGCTTTCATCTGTACCAGCAGACTTCTTCAGAACGTCACTCTTATGTTACAGCACTCCTTATATATCCCAATTGCCTTAATTTGGCGCCAAAAAAAATGTCACTACATTTATTTAAAAACACACTATATACATTAAGTGCAATTAGATAATATAATGTAAAAAATAATAATATAAAAAACTTGCACAACAACTACATAGTTGCTTACTAACTGTATATGCAATATTTTTATAGTAGTTCATTCAAAAACTTAAAACGTTTATGAAAATCAGAAATATATACTATAGTATTTGCTGCATCTTGCTATTTGATAGTAATACCCTAATAATATTACATTAAAAAATATGTATGAAGAAAATGAAAATGAAGACTGCAATTGAATAATATATGTAATGTATGGAACCTACCTATTAGTTAGTGTCAAAAATGGTTTTATACTAATAAAATCATTGATTCATGGATAGCTAGTGGCATCCGTCAATATCTGCCACCTGCTTTCTTTCATAGCCAGGATTACTTTGATATTTCCTCCATATGGTGAGGGTTCCACAATATATGTAGTTGTTGTGCAAGTTTTTTATATTATTATTTTTTACATTATATTATCTAATTGCACTTAATGTATATAGTGTGTTTTTAAATAAATGTAGTGACATTTTTTTGGCGCCAAATTAAGGCAATTGGGATATATAAGGAGTGCTGTAACATAAGAGTGACGTTTTGAAGAAGTCTGCTGGTACAGATGAAAGCGCTTAACATTTTATTTCTGTGTTTTTAAACAAGTGTCAATAAAGAGTTTCGTATCCGAGCCAAGGCATCCATTGTTCATTACCACACCAGACGCATCATTTTTCTATTTTACGTTGTGTTCATTTTTATTGGAAGGTTGCAGAAATGTAACTGACAAATGTAGGTGGCGTGTCATATATTTTAAGCACTCGTTCATCCATGAGTGAGGAATACTGTCAAATACTTTGTTGTAGTCTAGCCATGCTATACTTAGATTCTTTCACTTTTTACAATTCTCCATTATACCTTTATTTAACTACAAATTATCCTTTGCTCCATATGACTTTCTTTTGTTACCCTTTTGTTCTATTGCCATGATTAAGTTTTCTTCTAAATTATTATAAACTATGTCAACATCAAATCCAGCATGTAGTTTATATGTCATCGGAAGGCAAGTTATTGGTCTATAGTTTTTAGGATAGCTTACAGATTCGCTCTTAAGTAGTAGGATTGTTTTTCATGTTGTTAACCATCTGTCTGGGGTGCACATATAAATAGTTCTTACTTATGGTTAAATCTTCATGTAAAGATGTTAATACTTTTAGCAAAAAGGTATTGCATCTAGGCTCGGGTTTTCCAGTTAGGAGCTTTTCCTAACTTTGTTTTAATTTCTCTGGCCGTTACTTCATCCCACTTCATCTCCTGTACATTTGAACTTCCTATTCTTTCTTTTACTTCTTCTGTCCATTCAGCATCTTTGTTATGTTCCACAGGACCTTCATATAAGTTTCTCCAAAATGTATCTATTACTTCTCTTTTTGGTAGTGTTTCAGTTCCTTTTGCCTTGTTTCCCAATTCTCTATAAAACTTTTTTTGGATCATCAATAACTGCTTATTTTGTACTTTTCCTTTATATTTATATGCATGCCGTCTAAGTTTTTCTGCCTGTGCTTATATTTTTCGTTTATTATTTGCAATAGTGCACGATAGATCCTAATCTGTTTTGATACCGTGCATTGCTTTTATCGCGTCTATCTTGCTGAGTATCTTTGTTGACCTGTTCCCTCTTCATACTCTTCTAACAGTGACACTTCTTGTTTTAATTGCTTTACACTTTTCTCTGTTATACTTCCATGATGACATTTGATTTCTCCCCTTCCTTTCCCTTACTGTCCTGTGTTTTTGTTATAAGACTTTATCTGTTATTAATTTAGCTGCAAAGTAATATATCCTATATACTTCTGTTATACCCCATGGATCTCCATGGACAGTCCCTAATTACTGTGTTCATTTGTTTTATCAAACTTCTACCTTTTCGGGTTTTATTGACTTTCTTTCATTGATCTTAATATGTCTGTCCATCGCTACTAAATCAAGCAGCTCTTCTCTTAGCTCATTTTCTTCTAAACTGAGGGCACATTCTTTGTTAACTGCAAGCATTCTACAGAAAGTTCCAGAGCATCTTCCTGTGCCACTTTCTCTTCAGTTTCATTCTATGTCATCCGTTGCTCTATCACATGGGAACTCACTGCCTATCACTCCTCAGCATTGACTGTATCTGAGTTGCCACAGTTTCCTGTTCCTTCCCTTGCTGAGCAACTTTATCTGAACTTTTTTACTGGTTTCCTATGGAAGGCTCCAAAGTATCTTCTTATAGCAGCTGATCAAATGTTTCTCGCTCCATAGGTTTCTCCTTAATTTGGGGATCCTTTGCTCTATCTTGCTGTGGTGTTATCACAGTTAGATTTTCTACATTAAATCCTTCATTTTGTAGGTGCTCCATAACCTCAGTTTCTATTTCTTAAACTTCTCCATTAGTAATCTTCTTTTCTACTTTTCCTCTTTGTTTTCTTCTTCTTTTGTATTGTAAAATTTTCCATATCCAGATCCCTTAGCCTGTATTTCTCTTCAAATATCTTTAGTGCTGCTCTTTTTATGATTAGTTTTTCTTTCTCCTTTGCATAAATATTGTACCATATTTAACCTCTTTTTCACTCCCATATCCTTATTTCTTCTTCAGATGTCTCCTGCTCCTCCTGTTTCTCCTTACTTGGGAGACTCGTTGTTTCATCATGCTGTGCTATAACCTGTGTTAGATTTTCTACACTAAATCCTTCACTTCACAGGAATTGCATAACTTCAGCTTCTATTTTTTCACTTCTACTTACTAATCTTTTATTCTCCGTTCCCTCTATGTGATCTTATTTTTTGTATTGTGAAATTTTTCATATCTGGGTATCTTTGCCTGTATTTCTCTTTGAATATCTTTGGGGCTGCTTTTTTGTACTGATTAACTTGGCTTTCTTCTTTGCATAAATATTGCACCCTATCAGATCTCACTTTCTTTCCCATGTCCATATTTCTGTTTTATACCATGCAAAAGTCTCTATATTTTGTTCTTTATATTTTCGCACTTCCTTAATCACTTCTGTTTCCAAATGGCCCAAGGTTTCTTGGTCTGTATAATGTTTTTCATAAATCTGTTGTATTAATGAACACAAATTTGCATTTGAAGCTTTGGACAGTTATTCTCGTGTAAGTATTTTTCATTCTTCTCATTTCTTTCTTAATCTTTTTGTATATCTTCTATCTGGAAATTCGAGGCTTTCTGAATAATAGTAACGATACATAATTTCTTTCTTATCCTCAATAGTTCATCTTCGCGACTCTTTTTTGGCCTATCAGTTTTTGTGAACTTTGAGGAGAACTACTTCCTTGTACAACAGGGGGCTCATCCTCCTCCCCCTGATCCTGGCCTAGCCCCATTGTAGGAATGTTCCTGTGCCTTATGGATTCTCCGCTGTTATTTTTTTCCAGTCCTGGCACCAGTGCACCTGTCAGGATTGGGCACTTTTTTATCCTGGGACTTATGCACCCGGCTATCTTTTGATTTTTTAACCTACTTTCTAAGCTAGTATAGTCCAGTTTTCAGGTTAGTGCTGAATTCAGGGCTGTGTTAAAAATCTCTGTGTCTGCCCATACCTTATTTGGATAGAAGGACGCTTCTCTGTTCACCTGTGAGAGAGGGGAGCTTTGAGCAGCCTATCTATCCCTGGAGAAGTGGTTTCAGCCCAAAAATTAGTAGTATATTGGCCATTTTGGGCTAATTTCTATCTCTTTCATTTCCCTGCTATAAATACCATATTTGCTCGGTTTTGTGCACCGAGGAGCACCTGTTAGCTAGGGTAAAACTATTCCAGGCTCCACAAAGTCTCCTCTTCAATTTTTCCCTTGGAACTAGACAAACTTTCAACTTAAGCACTGAAGCCATTCATTTCTCAGCCCGGCACTTGCTTAAAACTTATAGCAAGCACTTATAAACCCTAGCACTATACCCTCCTGTACTGTACAGAAGGACAAGACTCTCTATTCAACCTTACCAGCCATCCAGTAAAACAGTTCACTGTACCTATCCAGGCATGCCCAAAGGGCAGTTTCAGTTGTACTCTCCAGTCCAACTGGTGAATCTGGGCATTTTGAGGCAATGTTAAAACTGCCTCATGTACACAGACAACCCCCTCCTCCTACCACCAAACACTAATACATGCGAGAGATGCAGTTATACAGCCAAACTAGAGGCTAAGCTCTCTCAATCCAAGACTGAATCAGACAGTCAAGAGGAGAAGGGAAATACTTGCATCACACCACCAGTCTTACATAGACCCATTAAACCAGCACCAGCAAAAAACACACATAAATACATGGAGACATACTCAGAGGCTCTAAATAAAAATCTGCAAAACCAACAGAGACCTCCAAAGCAAACATCCAAGCAACCTCCACCCCCAGCACAAACCATGAAATACATACTTCACAAAACCAGTGTGCCATGCAATCACAGCCCTTAAGGCAAAATAATATACCCAACATACAAGTAATAGGTGACTGTATAGTCAGGTACACTGCTGTCCCACTCACTAGGCTGAATAAGGAGAAGGTTACTGTTAGCTGCCTGTTGGGTGCCAGGATCCACCACATAACACAAGCACTCAGGTCACTCCAGAACAAGTACAAATATGACTCCGTCATTGCCATGTTGGTGTGCCTCACCTGAGCCATACCTCCCTGGACTACATGAAAAGAGACATGGAAGAGCTCTCTGATCATGTAGCCCAGGTCGGTATGACCCTGACCCTGAGTAGCATCCTGTCCTCACCAAGAATGATACCACGGTATAAAGAAAAAATTCTCAATTTCAACAATTGGCTAAGTTTCTGGTGTCATTCAAAGGGGATCCAGTGTCTGTCCGCCTGGGATGACATGCTCAACAAGCCATGCTGCTTCACTAGAGATGGCTTGCACCTGTCATCCTTAGGCTTTTGAATACTGGCCAAGGCTCTTGCCACCCCCATAGTGCCTTTTTTAGACAAAACTCAAAAGACAAACCCACCGCCGTAAATAGCACAAGTAACAAAAAACTGAGGGTAAGGCTACTCAATGCCAGAAGTCTAAACCTCAAAATGCACACACTTGAGGCACTTCTCAGTATGGAGAAAATGGATATATGTGCAGTAACAGAAACCTGGTTTAAGGCTCCAGAGAGCAGTCCAGCACTGCTAGGCTACAACTCATACCATACATTTTGGACACAGAACCCAAACCAAAATGCAAAAGGTGGGGGCGTATCCATATTCATCAAGGATACCCACACCTCCAGGTTAGTGGCACAGCATGATGCTTCAGAAATTATCCACATGCAACTAACAATGGGCAAAACTGCAATTCAAATTGTAGCTTGCTACAGATCACCCACCATGTCCCAGGACCCACATTCCACATTTCTGGAAACATTGGGAAACATAAAGGTCCTACCAAACACCTAATATTGGGTGATTTCAATTACCAAAACATTAACTGGGAGATCTACTCAAGTAATATCTCCCTTGCCCAACTTTTCCTAGAATTTATAAACTCAAATGCCCTGGTTCAACTGGTCAACACTCCCACCAGAGGTGACAACATATTAGACCTGGTCATCACCAACATGGGCTACTGGTGTTCCACACCAGAGGTCAACCCCTCGCTGGTTAGATCTGACCATAAACAAATCACTTTGGATATCCATATTCTGCCCCCACTCCCGGACAAGAAAGCCACCATGAAAAACTTTTCAAAAGCAAACTTCACGTTACTTAAGACCGAGGTGAAAAGATTCAAAGCCCCCATGCTGAAGGATAACACTGTCCAAGCTGCAAAATCCTTTACTAATGCATTCTACGGGCAGCTACAAGAATGCATGAATCATACCATCCCAAGCAAAACCAAGACTCACGACTCCAAGAAAAGGAAACCAGTCTGGTGGACTCCTGCCATAAACAAGCTATAGAATAGAAGGAGGAAACTAGTACAGAAAAGATTAAAATCCCAAGAAGGGAAGACATCCCTGATCAGTATCAGCAAGAAACTACGATCCCTCATAAAATCATCCAAGGCAAGCTTTGAAAGAAAAATTGCCAAGAATTCCAAAGATAACCATAAGGCATTCTTTAGCTATGTCAAGAATCTAAGTGGCAATGCTCAGATCTGCTCTGAGATAGTGCAGAATGGCACAAAATACACTGAACCGACCAATATCGCCAACATCCTAGCAGACAGGTTCAGTGCAAATTTCACCCCCCTCTCACCCCCAAAAGGGCCCATAACCATACCTGAAGAATGTAGAGTCCCTGAAATCACAGACACTCAGGTTAAAACAGCCCTCTCCAAAGCCAAAAACACAGCATCAATGGGACCGGACAGTGTCCCAGGCTGTGTCCTACACAAGCTCAAAGATGAACTAACCCCTCACCTAAACACACTGTTCAAACTCAGCCTCTCCACAGGCTACATACCCATAGAGTGGTGCACAGCAATGGTTATTCCGCTCCACAAAGGTAGAGCCACAACAGACCCCGGGAACTATTGCCCTATAAGCCTGACTAGCTTTGTCTGCAAGGCTATGGAGCGCATCATCATGGAACTCATTAACAGAGACATTGGGAGCCTACCCAGTTTGGCTTTTTTAAGGGCAGATCATGCCTCCTAAATCTGGTGGACTTCTTTGAGACAGTTACCAAGGCTATAGACGAGGGAAAGGTGGTACACACAGCCTACCTAGACCTCGCTAAGGCCTTCGACACAATTCCCCATTCTGGTATTATAGACAAGCTCACCAGCCTGAACATAAACCCCTACATCACAAGATGGGTTGCCAACTGGCTCACGGACAGAACCCGCATGGTAAGAGTTGCGGGAGCTAGGTCCATCTCTAAACTGGTTACAAGTGGCGTTCCCCAGGGCTTAGTCCTAGGACCCCTCCTGTTCGGCATATACTTCTCAGAGGTACAGGCAAGCACAGGAGGACTATGGCTGACCAAGTTCGCAGACAACTGCAAACTAGGGGCTATAATTGAGTCTCCGGCTGACACAGACATCCTCCAAAAGGGTGTCACTGAGACGAATACCTGGTGTCAAAATCATGGCCTCAAGCTAAATGCCAAAAAGTGCATAGTCATCCCCTTTGGAAAAAACAAAGTACCCACAAACTACCACATAGCTGGTAGCCCCCTAAATACGGAAGACATAATAAGGGATCTGGGGACCCAAGTAGATAGTAATCTCACCTTTGATAATCACATTACCAAAGTGGTTAGAAAATCCTTCTACGTGGCCCACCTCATCACAAATGGGTTCGCATCCAGATCAAAAGAGGTCATTGTGCCTCTCTACTCATCACTCATCAGACCCATCTTAGAGTACAATGCCCCATTTGGGATGTACCTTACAAGACACCTGCACAGCTAGAAAGATCACAGAAGTACCTCACCAAGATGATCAATGGCCTCAAACAGATGCCCTATACCACTCGATGAAGAAACTCCAGTTGTACTCGGTTGCATACCGCCTACTCAGAGGTGATCTCTGCCTGACATACAAGGCAATGTCCAACCCAGAATTGATGGACATGCTCCACCTGAAGAAAACCTTATCCTCTCAAGCCACATGCTCTAAGGATCTAAACCTCACCACAACAATAAATAGGACGTGCTGGAGGGATAGATTCCTGTCCCAGCGACTTCCCATGCTTTAGAACAAGATCCCAATCTACATTAAGCAGAGCTCCTCGCTAACACTCTTCAAAAGAAACCTTGACGAGTGGATGGGAAATAAAAAGTTTACCTTGGGGATGACTTCAGTTGCTCTGCTGGACAGAGGCACAGGGAACTAATCTAAGGGGATGGAAAAAGCCAACATATTCTGGCTAGGCTTATAAATGCCTTCGGGCAGATAGCCTAGTACCCACCTATGAACCTATGAACCTATACTTCTGTCCATGAAATATGCTATATAAAATACAGTCAATATATCAGGGTTGTCTTGGTGAGATTTTGTGAAAAACAGGATCCATCTCATAAAGGTAGTCACCAAGACATGAGGATGAATTAAGTTCTAGCAATACTACTCTCCTTTGCTTGCTGATTTATTGTCTCTTCATTAAGACCCCTGTCTTCTCTCCATCTGGACCCTCTTCTATATAGGTTGCCTGATGATTCTCTACTACTTTTTGATAATTCCAAACATTACCATAGACAGTTGTCTCTAAATGTCCTGTATGCCTAAAAAAAGTCTCTTAAATATCTATATGAGACACTGTATAAATTCAGATACTTTATTCTTTCATAATAACTTAAATTTTCAAATTCATGGATGCCCATTGTATGTTTCTGCTGTACTCTTTCCAGTTTACTCATACTTGTTTTCTTATAAAGTTTCCATATTGTTATTCCATATTCAAGTTTGGGTCTAATACAACTAACAAACAATTTCATCATTTCTGATTTCCTAGATTTTCTAAATATTTTATACAACCTATAGTTCTATAACTATCATTATCAAATAGGTTGATATGATTAGAAAAACTCAAAGTTAGATATATCCATGCACCCAGGTCCATAAAATGACTCTAAGCTTTCAGCCACAATGCACTGTATTAAATATTCACCTTCTAATTTATGTCTCCCAAATCTTGTATGCTTTCTTTTTTATGTCTTTATCAGCATATTATTTTCCAGTGCCCAAACTGTCAATTTAGTCAAGTACTTTTGCAGACGTGCCCCATCTGTAACACATGTAATCAATGTATCCAGTTTCAAGTCATCTCTATTACAGACAGTTGAACACCTAAGATGAAAAACATGGATGTGAAAAATACAACCTAAACAAGTATGGGCCTAGGACAGAGCCCTGTGGGACACCCTGACTATAAACAACAATTTCATCTGTCCAGTTGCAGTATGATACTTACCATGTCTTGTTTGAAAGCCATGCAGTTATCCATCTTACCAAGAGTACATCTGTACCTAGTTTTTCTATTTTATTGATCACTGCTCTATGTATAACCCTGTCAAATCATGAAGTTGAATTTATATAAATTGCATCACAGCACAATTTTTCACTCATAGCTGTTATTGTTATAAAACATTATGTTACAGGTGGTAATAGATCTGTTTTCAACATATGCATGCTGATATATGGTTTCAAGTACCATCCTTTCCAGTTCTGACAATAACTTAATCAATATAACCTTCTCCATTATTTTTCCACAACGTGAAAGTAAACTTAAGGGTCTGTATGACTCTGGATTTGTCCTACTCCCCTTTCCCTTAGAGACAGGTTTAACAAGTGCATGTCTCCAATCTTGAGGAATCCCCCCATATTTATATGACCTAGTACATTATAGATATAATGGTACTGTAAGTTCTTGATGAAGTGTTCTCAGGTTGTTATTATTAATTCCGTCTCCTCCCTGTGCTTTGTTTGGATCCAGCTTGTATATTTCTTTTTCAGTATAATCTAATTTGATTTCAGTATCTGAGTTTACTTGAATGTCACCAGGACAATTTATCATCCCCTTTGTGAAGTCAAATTACTTTGCATAAGATTTTGTAAATATGGCTATAATCTGTTATGTCTGAAAAAAATTTTAAAATCTGTAGACAGTTTATCACTTTGTATGTCTTTACTCCTTTCCCATCTTATGCATCTATGAAATTGTTTCCTATTATGCTCAATAACTTTATACAAATTTTCTTAAAATTTTTATTGAGCTTGTCTTACAGTATGTTTAATTTGTCTGTTCAGCTTTTTTATTTCAGTTTTCAAAGCTGCAGTTCAACCTCTTATTCTATTTCTTATATTTTTTATCTCTCATCTTAATCAAGTATCTTACGGAAATTATATTCCCCAACGTTTTATGCCTAGGTCCTGATGTTAAACATTTTTTATTTATGTATGCATGTGTGTGTGTGTGTGTGTGTGTGTGTGTGTGTGTGTGTGTGTGTGTGTGTGTGTGTGTTTATTTATTTATTTTTATTTATTTATTTTTTTGCATTCAAAACTTTCCACATCTCAAATGCATCAATCCATTTAGTTTTACAGTTTGACTGCTTTGCTTCTATATAATCTATTATTAATCTTCTGTGCATTGGTTTAGATTTCATTTTGGCAGATTTATCTAGCAACACATTAACCTTCATAACCCCATAATCACTGCACATCAACAGTGGTAAAACTTGGCACAAGGTAACAGTAATTTCTTTAGGAACACAATGTCTAGTATGTTCCATTCCCCACTAAGCTTTCTTACAATTTGAAGCAATTGTTGTTCCTGAACATGCATTGTGAATAATTTCCAAACTAATGTTGTTGAATCAATATTTTTCTAGTCTGTTTCTGGTAAATTTAAGTCTCCAGCCGCTGTTATTCTTCCCACCTGTGTTTCATGCTTGGCTTTGGTGATCTATACACTCCAATAATTGTTATAAGTCCCAGGGATGTCTTTATTGTCACAGTTACACAATTTATAGTATTGGTGTTATCACTGAACATGTAATAATCACAGGTCTTATAACACCTGGGCCTGCTTTTTTGTTAGAATGTCTGCTACAGTAAAAACATCTATACCCTAACAGAATTGGTTTCCAGTCATTGTTCTTAAACCATGTTTCACAAACAATAACAACATCAAACTTGTGCGAACATAGCAAATTTTCCAATTAAAAAAAAATAAAAGGCTTTATTACTAATGATCATAGAATTAACAGCCATCAGAGGTGCATCAAATGTTGTTGTCTGTGAACTGTTAAATGTTTGACCTAGCAAAATTCCTACCTCGTGTTTGTCAAATATCGCAAAATATTTTTTGCAACAATTCTCTTCCCTGATCTTGACACGTAAACATGTGCCCAAAATTAGGCTTGGATGCTCTACACATTTCCATTTTTTAAAGCAGGGCATTTTTTTCATATAGGTAGTTAACCAAAAAAATCTTTTCATTCACGCTAACCTGAGTCTTCTTTCTATATGTGATTTGTAAAAAATACGTCCTAAAACACATGTACATGCTATGCTATCTAAGATGTCTGTAAGTTCCCTACTTACAGTTAGAAAGCCCTGGTGGCTGGTGGATGAGATCATTTGTACTGACATGAATAAAAAAAATCTGTACATTCTTATACCAAGGCATTCTAAGGCCTGTCTCACATCCTTTATTCTTGCTCCTGACAAACATAACACTATTGGATGTTCATTATCTCCTCTGTAAATATAAGTATCACTTCCTCTAATAATTGAATCTCCAATTACAAGAATACCTTTGCTGACCAGATCTGAGGAATCTGCAACTGCTAATTCAATAATATCTGCTCTGTTAATTGTTACAAAGGAATGCTCTTCATAATCCATTAGTCATATTAATCCTGTTGTTTTCATTGCTTATTACTTTTGCAAGCAGACAATTGTAGTCCATCTGGTTTTGTACATCCCCAGATGAGCTATGTTGTCACTGTCTGCCTTTATCCTCCTTTTTTCTTACAGTAAAGTTCTTTAATCCTTCCAATTTCACCTGCCCCTTGCCTCTTTTTTATTCCTTCTCTTTTGGAAAAATGATGCCTCTTTCTGTAGAATGAGAGTTTTCTGATAGAAAAATGTTATCATTCCCTGTAATCTGTATGTGTGTGTGTCACATAACAAAGCAGTGTCCTTTTAAGTATATATCCTCTTTGCTTTACAGACATTTATCAGTTCCTCTTTCTGCCTTGTTATTTGTTGTGAACTTCTTCCTTTTTTATTTTTTATTTTCTTCTGTATTTTCTGAATCCTTAGATTGGTGAATACTTGTATCCAGAATTCCAAAGTTGTCATTGGTTATTATAGCAATAACCCACGCCTGGGTGTGGGTAATATGGGACTTACCCACGGTTGGCGTGGTTTGGTCCCGAGGGACCAAACAAAGACAACCGTGGGTAAATCTCGCATTACCCACACCCAGAAGTGGGTTATTGCTATTATACTATGACATTATTTAAGAAAAGAAATAATTACTTTTCTTAAATAATGGCATTGTATAATGCCTCATTGCTGCCCTTCTGCAGCTGTCTGGTATCCGCGGCAGTTCTGATGTACTGCGCATGCCTACGCAGTACATCAGAGCTGAGGCCAAAAGCAATGGAGAAAGCAAGATCTCCGTTGCTTTTTACTGTTTCACTATATTAAATAGGTTTAGCATAGCGAGACAGCTTTAAAATAAGCAACGGAGATGTCTGTTGCTTATTTTAAAGCTGCCTCGCTATGTTAAACCCATTTAACATAGCGAAACAGTAAAAAGCAATGGAGATCCTGCTTTCTCCGTTGCTTTTTTTTTTAACCTGTCTCGCTATGTTAAATGGATTTAACATAGCGAGACAGCTTTAAAATAAACAACAGACATCTCCGTTGCTTATTTTAAAGCTGTCTCGCTATGTTAAACCCATTTAACATAGCGAGACAGGTTTAAAAAAAAGCAACGGAGAAAGCAAGATCTCCGTTGCTTTTTACACACTGTGTCGCTATGTTAAAGGAGTTTAACATAGCAAGACAGCTTTCAAAAAAGCAATGGAGATCTCCGTTGCTTTTTTTAAACCTGTGTCGCTATGTTAAACTCTTACACTCTTTTAACATAGCGAGACAGTGTTTTAAAAGAGACTTATACTAATGGAAAAAGTCCGGGCGACCGGACTTTTTTCCATTAGTATAAGTCGATTTACAACGTGTATGCTGGCCAATCAGCGTGCACGTTTTGGAATATTAATGGGGGGTCATGGTATAATACTTTGTTCAGTAAGGGCTGAGTGATCTTTATTGGCAGTAAGCACTTCCTTTCCTAAATGTGTTCTATTTGCTATTTGCCTAACATTATTCATCTCATCAGTCCACTCATTAATATATGTAACAACAGTTCTCCAAGCTGTGCCAAATGCAGAATGCAGTCATCACTACTAAGTCTAAATTTACTACTAATAGTGGTAAGCAAATCATCCAACTTTTGACATGAGAAACACAGATCACCAATGTTATCAGGTGTTACGTTTAAATCTACATAGCATTTATTACACGGTACTAGATAGTTGTGATTTAGCAAATATTAATGGCATACTAATTTAAGGAATCCATGTTCAGCTGGAAATGAAAAAAAATCTGAAATAAAAGAATACTCAAAATCAGTTACTACAGAATTCAAAGAGAATTTGAATCAACTTCTATGAGGAAAATCACACAAACAATATACAACTAAATATTAAATTAAGCACAGTAAAGTTGTTGCTCCAACTGTATATGTTGCAAAAGTCACACAGAAGCTGTACTTCCTTCACATCATGCGAGTTGCATCTCTTTTAACAGTAAGTATCAATAAATCACAAACTAAGGAAAGATTGTTTAGATAAGCTCTGGATTGTTCTCTCTGCAGTGTGAATTCATAGTTGGCTGGGCTCCTTAGGATGGCTAGAGTTTGCCTGCCTAAAATGTCTCCCTTTCTAACAATGAACAGTGAAAATTAAAGGTAAAACAACAAAATATAAATCTTCTTGTCTATAAGCTATTTGCTTCCTACAAACAATTAAAAAACTGTGGTAAAAAATAAAATATAAATTCAAATGCAAACTTCTATTACCAGGCTACTGCACAGTCAATAACAAACCAAGACAGGATTGGTTAGATAAGCTCTGAATTCCACAGTACAAGACTTTCAGACACATACTACATCATCACATATGCACAACATTAAATCTATCCCCTTACCTAGCCCTTACTCTAACCATAACCCACAAAAACATTCACACACTCCCACCTGTGTTACCTAACCTTTACCACACTTACTTTACCTGCTCAGTGTCTCTAACAATATTTCATAACTCCAGCATTTGACAAAAAGCTGGTAGAGGGCTGCGGTGGTGCAGCGGTTAGCATTGTCACCTCACAGTAAGAGGTTCTCACGTTCGATTCTCAGCTGGAGTGCCTTCTGTGTGGAGTCTGCATGTCCTCCCCACAGTTGAGTGACATCTACAGAGATGCAAGTAGGTGCATGCATGAATGGGTGTGCCTTCTTTGAAGGTTGGGTGTCGGGCTAGCAACTCGGCACCATAAAAATCCCCTCCAAATCATTAGCCACTGTGGCGACCCCTAACCGAGAAAAGCCGAAAGAAGACACAGAAGACTTGTTTGACAAAATGAATTTTCAACTAATTACCCAATTATCCAAGAATATATAACTTTTTTGACAAAATGAGTACTTGACCAAATGAAGGTTATCCATAAATATAAATATAGATAGCTAGATAGATAGATAAATATAAATATAGATATAGGTGCAAACACACACATAACAGACAAACACAAACACATACCCCACACAAATCTAAATATGTCCTTCAATAAAGAAGGGTGAATACATATACAGAAATATAAGAATATCCATAGACAGATAAATAGATGCAGATATAGACGCAACACACACACACACACACACACACACACACACACACACACACACACACACACAGTCATTTTTTCAAAAGTTAATGGACAAAGCAACATGTTTACTTCACTTCCAAAGAAGATGATGTAAATATCAATATGCTTAAATAATATGGCTTATAATATCTTTTTAAGGGTTATATAAGCACTACACAGTAAAAGGAAGTCTTTATTATATCATTCCAGATAATGGCTTGCTCAGGGTGCTTATTTCTTTAAATAATGTTGTAAGATAAAAATGAAGTAGGCAAATTACAGCAAGATTTTGTTAGCATATCTGAAGGTATTCATAAAATATAAAATTGTCAGTACATCTATTTTGCCATTTTGCCAGCCTCAGAGAAGAGCATATTTCCCCATCAGGGCAGCAGTTGAGAAGGATTTAATAAAGAAATGAGAATATGAAATAGCAGATGCAAAGGAAAAAGTAAATCAACCAGCATTGTTGGGATTACCAGTAGTCACTCCAAATACAAATCCAAAAAGTTCCAGAATCAGGCATCATCATCATCATCATCATCAACACCCCCCCTTTTTCACATTTTCTACATGGGATCAGGGTGTTGTGTAAACTGTTACTATCTCTCTTAATTCACTTTCACTCTCCTACTATCTTCAACAATCATGCCTGACTGTTGCATGTCTTCTCTTACACAATCCATCCACCTGTTTGCTGAATCACTCGTTTCCTATTGCCTTCTTCCTGTCTGTCTCAAATCTTCTTCATCAGATTGTCTTCTGCTTTTCTGCACATGTGCCTGAACCTCTGTGATCTGTTCTGTTCTCTTTGACCTCTTCGGGTATGCACACAATGATTCCTGGTGTGCATACCCATCAGAGGTTCAAAGTTACTGGACCTGGTAATCACCAATATCGGAGAGCACTGCCCACCCCCAATGTCATATCCTCACTGGTGAGGTCAGACCACAAAACTGCCTCCTTTGAAATAAAAATTAACTCACTAAGCCCAGCAAACCCTGTAACAGTTAGGACCTATTCCAAAGCAAACTGCATCCTATTAAGCGATAGTTTGACAAAATTCATTGCCCTTCCCAACCCAGAGGTCATAACAACCTATGCAGAATTATTCACAGACACCCTCTGTAACCATGTAAATGCAGAGGCTGCTGTACCTACTAGATGTAAGGCCAAAACAAACTCTCAAAACAAACCAGACTGGTGGAATCCTAGCCTTAATAAGGCATACAGCAAAAGGAAAAAGTCAAGGTTAAAATCAGGAAGAGCAACTCCCATAATGATAGAAGCTCTGTAATTAAACTAAACAAGAAACTAAAAGACTAATTAAGTCCAATGAGGATGATTATGAGGTCAAGATAGCCTCACAGGCTAAGGACAACCACAAGGCCTTGTACAGCTATGTCTGTAACCTCAAAGGCACCACACATCAGTGTGCCAAACTGGTGGTCAGTGACGCCACCCTCAATTAGCAGAGCAACATACCACATTTGCTGGCTGACAAAATCAGCTCAAACTTCACCAGACACTCCCCCCATCTCCTCCCTGAAATACCTACTAGCATACCCCTCTCCCAACTAGTAACAAGGAGAAGTTCCTGGCAGCACTCGCTAAGGCCAAAAACACAGCTTCACTGTGCCCCAACAATATCTCAGGATGCCTGCTAAATAGCTTGAAGCATCATCTATCAGGACCACTTAAGTCACTTTTTAACTCCAGCCTCAAAACACGCTTTGTATTATGAGAATGGGGGATTGCAATGGTTAGCAAACTTCACAAGGGTGGACCATCAACCAACCCTAGACATTACAGACCTATTAGACTGAGTAGTCTCATATGCCAAGCAACTGGAAGGAATTGCCATGGAAATGATCAACAAAGACAAAGGCAAACTTTAAACACTAGACCCAACCCAGTTTGGCTTTATCAAGGTACGGTCATGCCTATTAAACTGGTAGACTCCCTTGAGAAGGTCACTAAGGCAATGGATGAGGGGAAAACTTTACATACAACCTACCTGGACCTGGCTAAGATACTTAATGCAATATTTCATTTTGGTGACAAACACACTGAACTAGGCATAAACCAGTACATAACTCACTGGAATGCCACCTGGCTGACAGACAGGACCCAGGAAGTCAGGATTGGTGATACCACCTCTACTAAGAGACAGGTCAACAGCAGGGTACCTTAGAGCAACATGCTGGGATCGCTCCTATCTGGCATCTACTTCTTGGAGGTAAAGGCTAATGTCATGGGACTTTGACTAACCAGGTTCACAGATGACTGAAAATTGGGAGCTATCATAGATTCATCCCATAAGACAAACATCTTACAACAGGGTCTAACACAGACAAATGGCTGGTGTCAAAGTCACAGGCTAAAACTCAGTGCCAAAAAATGCATTATAGTGCCTTTGGACAAAATTGACACCCAGGTTAATTATTCCATCGATAAGATACCTCTAAGAGTTGACACGTAGTCAGAAATCTGGGAACATATGTAGACAGAAAACTGGCTGTTGACCGTCATTCTATGTTGCCTAACTTATAAGTAAGGGCATGGCTGCCAGATCCAAGGAAGTCATAATGCCACTTTATTCGGCCCTTATCAGACTCATCATTGGATATAATTCCTCCTTTGGCATGTGCCCATCCAGACATATCCAACAGCGGGAATGTCCACAAAGGTTCCTTATCAAGAGAATCCAGAATATAAACATATTGTCCTATATGGATGGCCTTAAATCCCTATCTCTATACTCTATCTCCTACAGGTTACTGAGAAGTAGTCTATGCCTGGCATACAAGGCATCCTTTGATGCACCTTTTGCACAGCTGCAAAATGAGCAACATCTACTAGATCCAAGGATTTAAATTTACTTGTGACATAAATAAGATATGTTAGTGAGACAAATATGTATCCCAGAGGATCCCCATGCTTTAGAACAGGTTCCCCATCCATGTGTAACAGAGATCATCACTAACCCTGTTTAAGCATAACCTTGATCAATAGATAGGAAATTGGAAATTCAGCCTGAGCCTGGCCCCCATGTGTCTGATACACAGAGGCAGACAGTAATGCCCAAACTAACATACCCATCGCCTAACCACTAAAAACTTCATAATTAACATAAACCTCACCTAATAAATATCCATGATACATAGGGACACAGTTGGGTTGGATTGCATATCTAGACTTATAAAGGCATTGGTGGTTGCTAGCCTACTATATACTTATGACTCCACCTCTACAAAGAGGCCAGATATCAATTGAAACCCTCAGGCATAGTTCCCTAGACCATTCCTTTTTTCATATAATTCTATGATATCAAGTCTAATATTGACCAAATTTGCAGATGCTAATATTCTCCAAGAAGGGCTGACACAGACAAATAACTAATATCAGAGCCATTGACTAAAACTAAATGCCAGTAGCATAGCTAAGGTAGGGTGAAGGGGCAACTGCCCTGGGTAAAAAGTGTTAGGGGGGCATGTTTGGCCATCCAGTCAAATCCATCATTCATCCTGATCCTGAGTGCATATTGCATTTGCTGTCAAACCTGATTGCTGCAGCACTGTGTGTCTTCCAAACTGTAGCTACTGCTTGCAACATTTGTAACAAGTAATTTGCTACAGTCTAAAACTAAAACAAGTTTTTTGCTTTCTTTTTTTTAAGTAAAAACAGAGCACTATAATATGGTCTTAACTATAGCAACTGCTTGCTCCATTTGTAGCAAACAGTCGCTACAGTTTGAGTGAAATAAACATTTATTTCATTTTTTTCCAACTAAAATCTAAGTGATGTAGTTCTCCATGTGGAGTTGCTGCAGTTTAAAGAAAACATATTTTTATCTTTTAAAACCCGAAGAAGGATGGTCAGGACAGGGTGCAGAAAATGAACCTGATTAGCTCCTGCATTTCAGAAACCAAAGTATCTGATCAAAGACTGTGTTTTTTCTTTGCTCTTCCCTTGGAGGGAGGGGTGTGTATCTGGCAACCTGGTCGGTGTTCCAGTACAAGGAGCAGACTTTTTTTGCTATTCAGATGAAGAGAAGGGAAGGTGAGGTGTCACTAGGGAGAGTAGCTCCAGACATTTCTAAAGCCATGTACACCTCTAGTAAATGCCAAGAAATACATAACAGCATTCTTCGAGAAGTCAGCAACCCCTGGTAATTACCATATTGACAACACACGCCTAATAGTCTACCCAGTAGTCATAGACTTGGGGACACACATAAACAGTAATCTGGGCTTCGACCATCTTGTGTCTACAGTAGTGAAAAAAAAATCATTCCATGTTGTGCAATTTATAAACAAGGTATGGTTTCTAAGTCCAAATAAGTCATTGTTCCACTGGATTTGTCAGTCATCAGATTATCAGTGAGAACAATACTCCCTTTAGTATGTACTTAACCAGGTATAGCCAACAACTGGAACATCCACAGAGGTTCCTCACTAAAAAATACAGGATGTAAATAACATGCCCTATACAGGCCATAGCTTTATCCCTGTATTCTCTTTCCTACAGGCTGTTGAAGGGAGATCTACATCTGGCATGCAAGGCATCTTCAGACCCCCACTCTAATGAACCTGCTTCATATCTGCAAAACAAATAGCACTGGAATTATCCATTAAAAAGACTTAAACCTTGCCTGTGATATAAATAGGACCTGCTGGAGACACAGATATGTATCCCAGAGTCTACTCCTTCTCAGGAACAAGATACCCACCCATGAGCTTAATAAGGATTTTAATATTGCAGCAACTGCCAGTAATATTGCTGCACTGTACTATGGCCAGTACACTTGCAGTGTACCTCATCAGAGAACTTTGGCCAATACTTGTAGATGCACTGAAAAAACTGAACCATAATTTTAGGCCTTACAGTAAGTAGCACATGAAAAACAATGTTTGCACAAAGAAGTAGACCTGAAAAGAACAGTGTACCTTACAGAGTCAAATAATGGTATTATGTGAAAATAAGTGATTGCAGTTAGAGACATCTATAGTCAATCAAAATTTTCAACAAGTGATTGCAGTTAGAGACATCTATATTCAAACAAAGTTTTGATCTTCTGCTGCTTGATGATGGTCTGTGGCCCCAGTCACGCTTTTATCATGTAGATTACCCCCTCTTGGCTTGATGAGTGTGCTAATTACGACTCATCTCATTATTATTTCCGAGTCACTAAATCTGCCCAACTAGGAGCCCTGACAAACAGTGTGTTGTGTTCTGCATGATGACATGCATATGCCTGTACACCTGTGATAAGCACTGCACATGTGCAGGAAGCCCATATGACAGAGGCTGGCAAACTGTCATGCTCATACCTTTCAGTTGTACCTTGTTATGAGTAATGTTCTTCAATTTAAGCATTAAAGAGCTGTGTTCCTCATCTTACCACACTGAAAGGGTATATCACATATTCAAGTGTTAATGTTATTAACTGGAACCCATGGTACACTGCAATGAATAATATGATTTCATCTAAATAACTTTTTATACCTCTAACATTACACTTACTAACAATTTACCAGCAAGTTCATAGGTTCATACTAGGCTAACTGCCTTTGTGGGCCATTTCAAACCTAGCCATTTACCCCATCTGAAAATCAAACCCTTGACCTTGTGTATGTAAGGTGAACACCTTAACCATTATGCCAACCTCCCAGTGACAACACATTGTTATGATCTCACTGATGAACTTGCTGTTAAGCTTTTAGTATGTGTTTCATATGTTTCCCATTAGTTCAATATTTCCGTGAAAGGTAGTATTCCAGTCTATTCACGGAAGGTTGACACCAGTGGTCATGCTATGAGGGCCTCAGCTGAAAAGAGTTTTTTGACTAGACCCAGTTGGACAAATTCAGTAAATTAAAGCAAAATAAATGTATAAATAAAATAAATCTTTAACAATTGAAGATGGAGTCACTGCTGAGCATTTCTTCCCAGCATCAGACAGGGGGATAGAGGACTGTCATGTTTCACACCTTAAAATGCCGTTATATCAGGATAATACAGTATCTATGTTTTATTATTTGTGCATTGTATCATGCAAATTAGGTTTCCATCAGTGCCCATCTTTGTGTGAACCCAGAAACATGTGAAAAGTCATCTGGGCACCAATTCCCAGCCATTTGTCCTAAGTTCTTTGAAGGTGAGATAAGTATCACTGGAGAAGGTGAGGGAAGTCCTCCTTTTAGAGTGCAGAGGTAGTGTGAGGAAGAGTCCAAGATTTTTCTGGATATCCCTCATAAGCAGTAAACGTGAAGGCTCCTGGATGAGGGCCATACTGGGTCACAGTATAAAGCTAATGTCCAAAATGGTTTGGCCTAAGCTGTCACCCATTCTACTGATATCCCATGAGCAGTACTGCCACCACTGTTGTGACTTGAGGTGCTGCAAGCCCCACCTCCTTGGCTGATAAGAAGATGAAGTTAAGGCATAATTCCCACCTCTGTACTGTAAGTATAATATAATTTACTTATCCATACACACTGACAGTGCATGCACGGTACCATACATCTTTTCATTCTGTTTTCCCTTTATCTCTATCCCCTGCATTGATTGAAAGGAACAAGGAGATACACAGGGACAGACTACAGCAAATAAGAGAGCACCAGGCTAGGCATAACTGCTGTTGTGAAAGATGTATCTGTTTGCATGGTAATAGTTGTAGCAATTAACATTAAAGACATATAATATTTGGGTGGCACAGTGGTGCAGTGGTTAACATTGTTGCCTCACAACAAGAGGTTCTCCAGTTCGAGTTCGGCGGTGCTGCCTGTGCTGTGGAGTCTCCATCTGTCTCCTGTGTTGTTGTCATCTTCTTCCCCGGGTTTCCCCTCCTCCTCCCTCCCCCATCTGGAGCATTTCATTTTCTGCCTGGCCCTCCAAAGAAAACAGGCTCTGTGGAAACCTAGTCAGACATTCCCAGTCAACAAATGTTAAATAAAAAAAAATAAAAATATTTATACAGTAGGACAACATCTCTCAGTACTGGCTTTCCTTACCAGAATTAGTATGACTGTAAAGTTAGAATTTTGATTCTGCATGATACACCCTTTAGAGCTGGATACGTGGTTTGTCATGTTAAGTCTACGTACACTGAGATTGCTGGTATGGCTATGGTTTCAACAACAACCACCCCCCCCCAAAAAGAAATCTTGTTTTCATGTCATGATTTTAACTGTCAAAACAGATAAACTAATAACACTATAAATAAAATGTCAAAATAACTGTGCGGGTCCTATTATTAAAACATATTTTTCTTCACAGTAATTTATAAGTATGAAAAAATGAATTAAGAATACAGTTTTACTAGTTAGTTTTCCCCACTCTCTTTGTCACTATCCTTTTTCTTCTATTTTATTTATTTATTTATTTATTTATTTTTCATTTTTAATGTGTCTCCATTAATGTTACTATTAAAGGCAGCAGCACAGAGGCCTGGACTGACCACACCAGCAAGGCCTGTTGTTTGTCCACAGGTGGCAGCAGCAGCAGCTTCACCACCACCACCAAGAAGCGCCCAGCACATCTTGGTCTCAGTCTGCCAGCATTACCTCCACATTTCCTGCCCTCCCTGCACCACCTGCATCAGGTAGCACTGCACCAGAGAGTGGAACACAAGTACCGGCCTGTAGCAGTGCAAGATGAGGTGCAATTATTTCACCTATTAGGAAGTGGCAGAACTTGTGGGGGATTCTAGACAGGATGTTTGATGCCCTCATCAGCTGTATAGAGACTATGCCCTAGAGACTTGTTAAGTCACATCCCTTCCCAGCAGTGCTTCCAAGTCCAGACACTGAACCCATTGGTAATGGCATCCAGGGTGTAACGTTCTACTGTGTCAAAACTGGCAGAGGCTGCATGTCCAAACACCCAGTCCTAACGCCAAACACTGTGTTCCCCTTCTTTTTGTGCTTATAACCTCCCTTGAATCTTATACAATCCTCCCCTCACCAATGTCTGCCCTCTGTCCGATGTCACCTTCATCATTGTGCCCCCCCACTGTATTACCATCCTCCACTTACCCTCCTCTTACTTCCCTGCCTTCCTAAATTTTCCCTAACAAAAAAAGAAAGAAACAAATTAAAATGAGCATTTGTCCTGCAAAAAAAGTAATCTTATCTGTATCTCTCAACCTCATAGACCTACACATGATTGGGTCTTACAGCTTATCATCAAAAGTTTAGTGGTCTCACAAATCATTGAGGATTTCAGTCAATATATAATTAAGAATATAATAACAATTCACAAGAATTACTGAGTTTGAGATGTGCTGCTATCTCACCTCTACCCCATTCATTACATATTTTCTGACCCTGTATTCTACCTTCTGATTGTATCCCCTTTGTATCTCTGCCCTATACTTCCATTTCCAGTCTTTAAACTGTTCAAAAAATAGATAAACACACCACACATATGCCCAAAAGGGGCTTATATATTAAAATCATCATTCTGTGGGCACGCATTGCTTGATGGTTTGCAGAAAGCAACATAACTGGCCATGTATAAAAACAGGGAAATGATAGGTCCAATTCTATGGCAAAAATGAAGAAAAATCCTTTGAATAAGCTACTGTAAGATATTGCCATTAGTCATGCAAATGAGCTGAGCATGCATGCATATCACCAAGAAATACTGGAATATTGTGATGAGTCTGCTCTCAGTGTACTGGGGTGAGATGTTGTTTTACAATATTAAGTTTTCATCACACAATTGAATGCCATTCCCCTGCAATGTTTTCTTTTATTTTTAACACCTTTCTTCTGTGTGTTTCAGTGAGATACTTGCCTAATGTTCTGATTCAGCGCATATGAGTGACATGGGTATGGATTCAAATGCAGTCTGGTGTATTTCTCTTTTAATGTTATCCTATGTTCCATTATCCTTCTACATGTCTTATCAACGCCTTCTCTATGTCTGTGACATACCCAGCTAAAGCTCTGTTTTAGAGAATTTGAGTGACACATGGATAGTTTCAAACCATGCAGATGCAATCTTATCTTGTTAATCATGTTTTTTTCCCATGAAATAAAACATTTCTATCATCACTATGTACATTCTATCATGGAATTTGGCACTGTCTAACAAAATGTAAGTGGGGATTCACCTAGCATTATTGAGTTAAGAAGTTGTGAGATATGCTCCTAACACACCTTCGTCCAGCTCAGTCTCTTTTAGCTCACCTTGTGTCCTCCACCTTTTAATCTCAGTTCTGTATTTCCATTTCCGACCTTCTACCTTGTTCAGAAATAAGCATAACACACACATATAGCCACAGTGCAGTTAAGTTAATGGCTGTTTTATCCTGTTAGGTATCACCTCTGCATTTGTGTTACATGTCCTAGATATGTATATTCTTATTGACCCCTTAGAGATGAACAGTTTTTGTGGCTGCCCTTGATAATGCACTGTTATGTATCATATCAATGTGAAAGTCATGGGTTCATAGCCATTGTTATTTATCTGTTTAGTTCACTCACTCCCATCCTGCTCAGTCCTTATCTCCTCACCTTTTGATGTCCTGTCTGCATGCTGCCCTTTACATCTTTATCTTATACCCTTTGCAACCTTTAATTACATAAAAACCAAATTATTGTACCACACGCATGCCCAAAATGGCTTATAAAACAAGAAACATGAAGTGTGGTATACATTGCACAACAGTTGACATACAACAATGTCATTCTGCTGGCTGTTGGCAGAGAGCAACATCACTATGCCAGCTGTTGGCAGACAGCAAGGTCACTGTTCATATGTATGCAGAGAGAAATGGTACTTCTCATCTTATGGTAAAAACTGAGAAAAATCTTTCAAACATGCTAACATCTTTTCATCCATTGTACCCCCAACTTGCATTACCAATCAATGCAGACATAAGATGAAGTTAATAGTTTCACTTTAACAGCTTTTGTGACTCATTGTAATCACAAAGTGATGTGTATACAGTCAGTGCACTGCTGGGATGGTACTGATCCCCTGATGGCTATATGTTGTTTACAGTGTGTTCATCTTTTGGTCTTCTACAGTGTTTAAACATTCCCTTGAAATGTGTGTTTTCTGACATATTAATTATGAGTTCTTCTATGGCTTCACTTAGTAATGTACCAGTCTAGTCAATGTCAGGTAGGGATCCAAATCCATAGAGGTCTATCATGTAGTGGTCTTCAAAACAATGTGTATGAAGTGCTAATCACTTTTAATGTCTATATGAAATAAGCCTAAAGATGATACTTGTATATAGCAGTTTGGAATTGATGTGTACATTGTCCGTATGGAAGGATAAGAGTTTTGATTCACTGAGTGCTATATACTGGTTACCAAGGTTCATTTTTCAATCTTCCACAGTGTTCCAACTTTCTCTTGAAATACATGCTTTCTGACACATTTATTATATGCTTTTTCTGTGGCATCACTTAATAATGCAGTGATCTAGAGAGTATCTGTTAGGCAGACATCAATGGAGGTGTACATTACAACAGTATACTAAATGATCCATATCATGCACTAATAATGTACAATGAAAATATGAAGTTAAACATGATACATGTGTGACAACTTCCATGGCTCAGTCATGCAGTCAGTATACTAGGAGAATGATCTTAATCCCATGATTATTATATTGTTTTCCAATGTTCAGTTTTCAGCTTTTAACACTGTTCTAATATTTTCCTGAAAAGTGTGTTTTGTGACACATTTATTATGTTTTTCTGTACCTTCATTTGATAATACACTGTTGTACCAAATATCATTGGCAAAGACTGGGGTTAGAACCCATTTAGGTGTATTTTTGCCATCTTGCTCTCATGTGTTTGGTTCCCTAAATGTGTTTTTAGTCACCTTTCTGTACGTGGGCTTCCATGGCATCCCTTGTCAATACCCTAGTCTAGAAAATATCATTGCCAAAGGCAGAGGTTCCGACCATTTTATGAGTATTTTTCTTGCCTTGCTCTCATGTTTTAAATTGCCCTTGAAAAATGGTTTTTCAGTCACCATATACAAATGCTTTCATATCATTCCTTGATAATACTTTGGTCTAGAGAATATCAGTGACATAGGCAGCAGTTCAGTTCTATACATGTGTGTGTTCACTTTTTTGCTATTGTATGTTCTGCTCCTCTAAAAGTAAATACTCTTATCATCAATGTATAAATAATGCCGAGAAGCCTGCCATTTTCTAACCTAATTTTGCTTCTGGATTCTTCTGCTATGGTTGAGCTAGGAATTTCAGAGATATGGGCTGCTAACCCACTTACATCCTGTTCATTCCATATTTGCTTACCTTTTTTTGTACCTCCAACTTGCTTCACCTTTTTATCTCTGTCATCTTGGATTTATGTTAATCAAAATTTAATTTTGTCAAAATTCATATGGTCGAGGACACATGCTCAACAACTTAAATATTGAAAACTAACTAGAAACAGTAACGGAATTGCGTGGAGATCACAGTTCAGTGGGATCAAGGATTGTGCCATTTTCTGATGTCAGGACTGTTGCAGGTTGGTATAGCATGTTACTTTACTGTATCCCACTTCTATGTAGGTTTCACAGTCTTCAAAACTCACACAACACCCTCTATTGTTCTGCTTTTCTGACAATTGTTTTGTTCTGCAACTCCGTTAGCACTTTATACTGTCCATTTCTGTGGCTTCTGTTGCTATAATATAGCCTGTACTCTAACCTCAGACATCAGTGGCACTTTCCTTTCCATTGTACATTTCTCCCTCTCTTTAGGCATTGCCATTATTTTCAGCAATCTTATACAACTGGGGACATGCACTCACATTGATTAGTAGAGGTGCTCATGCTCTGTCTTTGTTCACCTCAGCTGTTTGTACTTCTCTGTGGTCACAGGGTGTTTTATCATGATCTAGCCATGGGTCTGTCATGTGGCTGTGATAAGAGGCTCCTTGCCGTGCACACTGGCCTTGTCACATGCATATATGATTAGCATGCCAATAGTGCTGGCTTGGCCACAATCATGGGCGCAGCATTTATGAATCCCAGGTATGACTGAAGGTTGTGTTGCATGTTTGGAAAAATGTATTGAACAAGGCAATAGTAATTGTCAAGTTGTGGGAGATATCAGCACACCTATGGACAGAACTTAAGTGCAATCTTTGTGCTCCTTTGCCTACTTGCTCTGCTCTTGTTGAAATCCTGGCTGACCACTGTCTCTACTCAATACTTCCTAGTGCTATCTCTACAACTTATCTAGACTGACCTTTTATATCTACTCCTACATTTAACCACTAATACATAATCCTAACTACATCCTATATTCAATCTCACTGTGTTTCTCTAAATATTTTTTTTTCACAAGTGTGATGTTTCTCTAATATCATGATGATTTTTATCACAACTGCAGTTATTATTAACTATAATAGCTAAGGATGTTTGTCTTACCATATGTTTGTATTACTTATATTATATATTCTCTGTAACTTGTGGGGCTTTTCCCCCGGGACTTCGCTGAAAATAGGCTACCCACCCAGTTGGACTATCCCAGTAAACAAACATAAAATAAATAAATACATAAATAAATAAATGTTATTAACACCTACTTGAGCATGACAATCACCACACCTTTGTTCAGGACTTAAATCAAAAGCAAATTATGTGTCTTTGACTGAGTCCAGTATATCTATCTATCAGCAGATATTTTTCAATAGCATTAACAAAACCGATGTATTATTTATCAACATTACTGTGTATATGCTCAGGTTGTAGACATTTTAAGGATTTTGTTTGCTTCAGCTTAAAAATCAACAAAGAATGTATCACAACATTTAAGCATGAATGTGTTTTAAGTATACAATATACCAATAACATCATTACCAACAAAAGTTTTCACTACAAAGTTTCAAATCTGGCTCTGAAAATAGACTGTTTTGGTTACAAATGTCTGTGTTCCAAGAGGCAATGTTGTGGTTCAGTAGGCAATTTTGTGTTCACTGTCTCTATCTCATGCGGATTAGCAGTAAATGCCACTTGCGGAATTTTACCTTTCAACTTAAACTGATGTGGACTTAATTCTAATTTTATAGCTTTTTAGTATCATCACTCATTGATTAAACTTCAAGATTATGATGAAATGATTTAACTGTAATTTTCATATCATTTCATAGCTCTTCCTCATGGAATGGAGAGATGATAAAATCAGCAAGCAAAGGAGAGTAGTATTGCTGGAATTAAATTCATCCTCATGTCTTGATGACTACCTTCATGAGGTAGACCCTGTTTTTGTTTAATCTACCACGGTAACACTGATGTATAGACTGTATTTTATTTATCATGGACAGAAGTAGGTTAAAAAAATTTAAAAAAAGATAGCTGGGTGCACAAGTCCCAGGATAAAAAGTGCCTAATCCTGGTAGGCACACTGGTCCCAGGAGTGGAAAAATGACTGTAGAATCCTCAAGACACAGGAACATTTCTACAATGGGGATAGGCCAGGCTCAGGGGGATAATGGCCTCCTTGTTGCAGAAGTAAGTAGTAGTCCACAAAAATCATAAAAACTGACAGGCCAGGAAACAGTCATAAAGATGATAGAGTGGACTATTGAGGATAAAAAATAAATTATTTATTGTTACTATTATGCAAGAAGGCCAGAATTTCCAGACAGAAACTATACAAAAAGCTTAAGAGAAAAATTATAGAAAAAAGATACTTGCAGAAGAAAAACTGTCAAAAACTTCAAATGCAAATTTGTATTCATTAATGCAACAGATTTATGAAAAACATTATATAGACCAAGAAACCTTGGGCCTTTTGGAAAAAGAAGTGACTAAGGAAGTGTGATAATATAAAGAGCAAAATCTAGAGATTTTTGAAAGGTATAAAAAAGAAATATGGACATGGGAAAGAAAGAAAGATCTGATATGGTGCAATATTTGCACACAGAAAAAATTCAAATTAATCAATACAAAAAAGCAGCCCACAGATATTTGAAGAGTAATACAGACAAATGCATCCAGACATGGAAAACTTCAGAGTACAAAACTAAGATCATGAAGAGGGAATGTAGAACAGAAGATCAATAAATTAGAAGTTAAAAAATAGAAACTAAAGTCATGGAATACCTGTGAAGTGAAGGATTTAGTGAAGAAACTCTAACACAGGTTATATCACAGCATTATGGAACAGTGAGTGCCTCAAGTAATGAGAAACAGGAGGAGCAGGAGACATCTGAAGAAGAAATATGGACATGGGAAAGAAAAAGAGATTTAATATGGTGCAATATCTATGCAATGTTTTATAGAGAATTGGGAAGCAAGGCATAGGGAATTGAAACATCACAAAAAAAAAGAAGAAATAGATCTTGGAGAAATATCTGTGAAGATCCTGTGGAACATAAAAATGCTGAATGGATAGAAGTAAATGAAAGAATAAGAAGTTCAAATGTATAGGATATGAAATGGGATGAAGTAACAGACAGAGAAATTGAAATAAAGTTAAGAAAAGCCTCTAATTGGAAAACCCCAGGCCCAGATGCAGTATATAACTTATGGCTTAAGTATTAACACCTTGACATGAACATTTAGCCATGAGTAAGAACTATTTACACGCACACCCTGAACAGACACCAACCTGATTAATAAAAGGCAAACCAACAGAAAACCTGCAAGCTATCCTAAACACTGTAGACCAATAACATGCCTTCCAAAGATGTATAAACTCTACACTGGATTTGATGCTGACAGAGTTTATAGTCATTTAGAAGAAAACTCAATCATGGCAATAGAGCAAAAGGTTAACAAAAGAAAATCACATAGAACAAAGGACCATCTGTTGTTAAGTAAAGTCATAATGGAAAACTGTAAAAAGGGGAAAACCTAAGTATGGCATGGATACACTACAAAAGCATTTGACAGTATCCTACATACACAGATAAAAGAGTGCTTAAAACTGTATAACATATACCCTACACTGATTGATTACATTACAGTGACCATAAAAAACTGGCAATCCACTTTACAGTTAAACCATGATAAAGGACACATTATTCTTCCAGCGATAAAAATTCAAAGGAGGATATTCCAGCGTGACTGTTTGTCCCTGTGACTCCCATGCAATGGCATAGCAATCAAGGAGCCTCAATCCTCACCACTAACACCAGTGAGGGGTGTCCATATAGGGAAAGGATAATAAATACACACACAGTAAAGTACAATTTCCCTTAAGAGCTCACAGAGATCACAGTCAGTCAGGGGCTGGTTGCTCTCTTTCTCTCTGGTCCTCAATAAGACTCCCCACTGGCACAGCTTTAGGGTCCAGATCTCAGCCTAGTGGGCAAGCTAAAACCTCCAGCAACCTCTTGGTCCAACCAGTGCTTTGTGTCCCTGCCCAAGTAGCTGACACATACAAACTTTGAGATAAAAGTTATATGCAACCACACAGGCACTCCTGGAGAAGGCTGGCATAGGTTCTCCAGCTGTGCCCCTTTTACCCAGACTATACGGTAGAAATCATTGCCACCACCCACTTAATATTTATCAGCTACTCAAAGACCCTTATGAAGGGTGTCCAATTATTACTGTGCAATATTATTATCCAAATGGTAAGTGCAACCAAACAGCCAAGACTTATTTGGAATGACGTGGTACAGTATCACTATATACATGCAATGTACTCTTAGAGCTTAAATTATCTCTACACAAAAAGCCACAGTTGAAAGGTTTAAAAATAGTTAATAATAAATAATAAAAACACAAGACAATATTTCCTACTACACAGTGCTAGTCAAGAGTTCAGAGATCACAGACAAATTCTTAAAATAATACAGTAGAAAAGTTCTGACATCACAGAAAGACAAACTAGTCTAATTTTCCTATTTTCTTGCTATATCTAAGAGAAAACACAGTTCTAAATAACTTACATATAGAGTAAAGCAGTGCTGGTGATGATGGATGTTCTCAAGACAAAATGCTCTGAGCTCTCTGATTCTAGCTCTTTAAATTGATAACACAGAGCTGCTTCACATGACATCATTCTTCATACTTCTCTGGTTTTCCCAGGCTAACAGAAACTGCATGTACATTCTTTACACCTGGTCAGAAACCAGAGCAATAAAGGACATTTATACATGCAAATCCTAGCCATTAACTCTGGTCTTAAAACAATAGGCAGGATACCCCCTCTAGACATATTGGCTCCAAATTTTGACATCAAAGACAGTCATAAAATGCTTGACTTATCTTTTTTACAGAAGAGTGCACTGTTGTTACATTTTTACAGTTCAATCTCCAATGCAGTCTTTTCACATTTAAGAGAACAAGCCTGTGACTTACAATAATATTTACAAATGACTGAATTATTAACAAAGTTCTATCTGGCTAGGCTGGCAGCCTTCACCTATCTTCACCCCCCCCCCCCCGGAGAACTTAAGCTAGTTTTTCAAGTTGCCCTTGAGAGACATTGCTTGAGAGGGTTACGTCTATCTGACTATACCTTACCCCATTCACTGTTTTGAGAGCCCATCTGCATTGGCATTGCTAATCCCACTGTGGAGCTGCACTGACATATATGCTTGCAACCCTTGGCTCCATATTAGCAACTTGGCATTTTGCTGGCTGGCTTTGTTTAACCATGTTAGGGGATTGTGATCTGTCACTACAGTGAATTTTCTTCCATACAGATAAGGCTGAAGTTTCTGCAGTGCCCACACTATGGCTAGACATTCCTTTTCTACAGCTGCATAGCATTCTTCCCTGGGTTGGAGCCTACAAGTGAGATAAACCACTGGGCGATCTTCTCCCTTTGAAGAAATCTGGCTAAGTACAGCCCCCACCCCATGGTTTGAAGCATCCACCTGCACAACAAATTATTTGTTATAATCTGGACTGGTTAATACAGGGGGTCCCCCCAAAGCTTATTTAAGCTTCTGGAATGCTTGCTCACATGCTGTGGACTACAGTACCTTATCTGGCCTATTCTTCCTTGTCAGGTCTGTGAGGGGAGCAGCTATGGTACTATAACTGGGAACAAACTTTCTGTAGTACCCTGCTGTCCCCATGAATGCCCTCACCTGCTTTTTGGTAACAGGTGCAGGCCATGCTTGAATGGCTTCTATTTTGGCAGGTTCTGGCCTGATCTTACCACTCCCCACTCTATGTCTCAGATAGGAGACCTCTACCTTACCCACCTGACATTTGTTCAGCTTAATGGTCAACCCTGCCCACTATAGTCTGCCCATCACCTCCCTGACATGTTGAATGTGCTCTTGCCAGGAATGGACGTAGATGGCAATATCATCTAGGTAAGCAAGGGCAAACCCTCCTGCTCCAGCTAGGATATGATCTACCAGCCTCTGGAAAGTTGCTGGGGCATTTTTCATCTCAAAGGGCATCTTTGTGAACTCATACAAGCCAAAAGGAGTCACAAAGGCTGACTTCTCTCCAGCACTGGGAGTCAAGGGCACCTGTCAGTAACCCTTGGTAAGATTAATGGTTGTAAGATACTTATCCCCATCCAGCTGCTCTAGGGTCTCATCTGTCATAGGCATGGGGTAAGCATCTGACTCTGTGTGACTATTTAATTTCCTGTAGTCCACACAGATCCTGATGCTGAGATCTTTCTTTGGCAGCAGCACCACTGGGGAGGCCCAGGGACTGTTGGACTCTTGAATCACCCCTAGTTCCAACATCTCCTGTATCTCCTCCCTCAGAGTCTGTTTGATTCTCTCAGGCACCCTATAAGGGGCCTGCCTAATAGGCCTTTGGGGTTCTGTATCCACCTGGTGTTGCACCAGGTGTGTGCACCCTAGTTTCCCAGTAAACATGTCCCCAAACCCTTGTAACACTGCTCAGCTTTCTTGAACCTGGGTAGGAGATAGCTGCTGGGACATTACTACCCCTTCCACTGAGGTGTCAGTTTGACCCTCACTGAGGATATTAGTCAGCAGATCTCCCTCAGACTCCTCCTGCAATCCACTGCAAATACTCAGCAGAAGGCCTCCCTATCATGGTAAAGTTTCATGTTAACATGGTACAATTTGTGCCCCTGCCTCCTGCCTAGCAGTTCCACCATGTAGTTAACATCACTTACCTTTCTTACCACCTTGTAGGGTCCCTCCCAAGCTGCTTGCAGCTTGTTGTGCCTGACATTAATGAGAACAATTACCTTCTGCCCCACAGCATACTCTCTAGCTCGAGCATTCCTGTCATACCACACCTTTTTCTGTTGTCGGGCTTCTGCCAGGTTCTCCTGGGCCAAGCCCATGAGTTTCCTGAGCCTTGTCCTGAGGTTTAGGATATATGCCACAACAGACTCCTTGTAAGGTTCACACTCACCTTCCCACTCATCTCAAATTAAATCTAGAGGTCCCCTCACCCTAAGCCAATACAGCAACTCAAAGGGTGAAAACCCTATGGATTCCTGGGGAACTTCTCTGTAAGCAAACAACAGATGGAGCAAATATTTGTCCCACTCCCTCTTAAACTGGTCTGCAAATGCCCGTAGCATGGAGTTGATTGTAGAGTTTAATGTCTCAACAAGACCATTAGTCTGAGGATGGAAGGTGGTGGTCTTCATGTGCTTCACCCCACAGTACTTCCACAGACAAGTCTGACATGAAATTGGCACCTCTGTCAGTCAGTATTTCTTTTGGGAAACCTACAAACCAAGAACCAGAACAAAATTCAAAGATAAAAGCAAATCCAGAAAGAACCACAGCCTTGCAACTATTTTTCACTTTATTTTGTTTCTTTTAGGAAACCTACCCTGCTGAAAATCTCTAACAAAGCATTTGCTACCTCTTCTGCCTCCATTGAGGACAGATCCACTGGCTCAGGGTATCTTTTATCATAATCTACTACCACTCAGATATACATTTTCTCTGTGGAACTTGGGGTACTCAGAGGCCCCACAATATTCATAGCTACCCTCTGAAATGGCTCCTCAGTCACAGGCAAAGGCATCAAAGGAGCTCTCACCTTGTCTCCTGCCTTTCCTACCTTTTGGCACTGCTCACAGGTTCTGAAGTACTCTGTTACATCTCTGGAAATTCCAGGCCAATAGACGTTCTGCATAATATGTCTCTTTGTACATTTTATGCCCATATGACCTGCAAAGGGAATAGCATGAGCTATGGCTAGAAGCGTCAGATGGTAGGGTTTAGGCACTACCAACTGCTGTACCCTTTCACCTTCTAGCCCTCTCTCAGGGGTCCACTCTCTATACAGTAACCCTTTGTCCTGGTATACAAATTCCCCTTTCTTGAGAATCAGATGCCTCACTACCTACCTGCCTCAGGCCTTGCAATGTAGGGTCTGAGAGCTGAGCCTGTATCAACTCTCTCTTTGTAACCATTCCCAGCTTCCCTTCCACAGGAAGTCTGGCATCCTCTGACAGTGGTGCCTCACTGTCAGCCTGGGTACTACTACTCACTTTTACCTTTGCAGTAACTCTGTCCAAGGGACCATCAGCACCCACAGGCAGCTGTGGTTCACATTCAGTCTCACTGCTACAGAATAGCTCCCTCCCTGAAGTAATCACCTCACCAGTCCTCGCTGCAATTATGCAGTCTGTCTGGGTCTCCCCCAGGCTACCAGACCCACATGCTTTTCTCCTAGCCTAACTGCATGTAACTGCATAAGCACATGGTGCACCCTCATCCAAATCCTTCCCTATCAGGACATCTGCAGGATGGTAGTTCAGTACTCTTGTTGTTTCAAGACAACCTACTATTGATATTTTGTCTTTCCCACTTACTGGCTCTCTCATCTTTTGTTCCCCACCTTGCCTCCATGGACATCTGTATGCCACATGGCCTCACTGGTTTCATTCAAAATATTTAACCCTAGGTCCTGGACGTGTACCTGGACTAGTGGCTTCCCCTTCTACTGGCAGATTCTGATGAGGCAGTCTGTGCTGCCCACCATGGGTTCCTTTAGACCCATGAGCAGTACTGGGGGTCCCTTTTCTGTGCAGGTATGCCCTGCTTGCTAAGTATAGGTCTCCCTTCTTCCCCAGCTCATCTGAAGTAGCACATTGTCTATCAGCTAACCAGATCCTCATGTCCTCAGGCAAAGTGCTAAAGGCTTGTTCCTTCACCAAAAGGTCTGCCAGCCCTTCAAAAGTGGTGACCTGACATCCACTCACCCACCTATGAAAATAAGTGCTCAGTTCAGCAACATATTTACACACACTTTCATCTGCCTTGTGTCTATGCTTACAAAACTTTTTTCTGTAAGTTTCAGGTGTTAGCTTAAAACAGTCTAACAAGCAATGCTTAACAACAGTGTAATTAAAACAGTCAACATCAGACATTTTAGACAACACAGTTACAGCTTTACCATGGAGTAAGGGGGAAAGGAACCGTACCCAGAGCCTTTGCTCAACATCATACTGTTTACATACCCTCTCAAACATATGAAGGACACTATCAAAATTATCCTCCTCTTTAAACTGCAGAAGAAATTTACTGACCTTTTGTGCTTCTGGGGTCCATTTACTCCCTTCCCTGTTACCTCTATGACTCTGGCAAAGAGTTGGCATCTCCTTCTCATGCTGCCTCTGCTTCTCCTTTTCCTCAGCTTCCAGGCATAGCAGTTTCTCATTCTCTTCAGCCTGCAAATGTTGCAGTTTCTCATTGTCTTCAATCTCTAGACGCCTCAGTCTCTCAGCTGCTTCTGTTTCCATACGCCCAAGTCTCTTTAGCTCCAGATGGATTTTTAAGTCCTCTGCAGAAACATTGAGCTGTCCATTCTCAGAGTGTGGTACATCTCCACTGCTAGTCTGATCATCCTCCTGGTTGCTGTTTCTGGTGCAGCTGGGACCAAAGCTGCAATCACGTCTACCTTAGTCAGGTTTCCATGCACCAGTCCCCTAGCCTGGCACATCTCAGCCAGCTGGCTCCTTGTCAGCTTTCCATACTCCTCTGCTGACATGCTGCCTGCTCTCCCTGACTAACTAAACTAACAAAAGAAATAAAACAATTGTGATCTGAACTCTGAGTATTCACTGCATGGCTGATTTAGAGTACAAAACACCTTCAGTGATCACTGTACACAAACTATAGGAATTCACTCTACCCACACCACTACAAGCCAATTAGTATCTGCCAACCAATTAATATGTGGTGTGGATATCCCACCGCTGCCAAGAAGTTAATATGTGACACCTGTGCACTGGCATATCAATCAAGGAACCTCAATCCTCACCACTAACACCAGTGAGGAGCATCCATATAGGGAAAGGATAATAAATACACACAGTAAAGTACAATTTCCCTTAAGAGCTCACAGAGATCACAGTTGATCTGGGGCTGGTTGCTCTCTTTCTCTCCAGCTCTCCAATAAGACTCCCACTGGCACAGCTATAAGGTCCAGATCTCAGCCTAGTGGGCAAGCTAAATACTCCAGCAACCTCTTTGTCCAGCCAGTGCTTCGTGTCCCTGCCCAAGTAGCTGACACACACACTACACACTTTGAGATAAGAGTTATATACAACTACAGAGACACTCCTAGGGAAGGCTGGTACAGGTTCTCCAGCTGTGCCCCTTTTACCCAGACTATACAGTAGAAATCACTGCCACCACCCAGCTAATATTTATCAGCTACTCAAAGACCCTTATGAAGGGTGTCCAATTATTACTGTGCAATGTTATTATCCAAATGGTAAGTGCAACCAGTCAATACTTATTTGGAGTGACTTGGTACAGTATCACTACATAAATGCAATATACTCTTAGACCTTAAATTATCTCTACACAAATCCCCCTCCTTACACAGCCCAAATAACATACACATGACACTTCTACACAATCCTGACAGTCTATTAACAATGACCAGACATACACAGACCTCTCTAATGTACAGTTCACCTCATAATGTGCAGGCTCATGGCTCATATCTATGGCCTCTTCCCTGTAACATGTCCATGGGTCTACTACATCACTGGTATAGTAGCAGGAATGAAGGCAAGAAATAATGATAAACCAAAAAAAGAGAGAGCACTGGACAGCCATCACCCGCAAAAGTCTTTAATAACACAGCAACCACCAAAGAACACTAGGCAAGAAATAATTATACTAAATACCTTTCAGCCTCATAGTTCATGACAGCTGGACAAAGCCTGACATAATTTGGGGACAGAGGCACAAACACAGGCATAGGCTGGACATATTGCTGTTATAAATTGAGACAGTTGCTGATGTTACTGGGTTTGTTATAACATAGCCTTTATGAGGAATATGAAGTCAGTAATACTGATGGATGTTAGTATTTACTGACTGCATTCCCCAGAGTCCCAGACTGATTTTCCAAGGACAACAACTGTCTGGGGAACAGACCAAACATAACAGGTAGATGTGTGGCCAGTCTGTGGACAGCATGCCAGTGGATAGGTATGTCAGAGACATATCACTGTCAGATGTGAAGTCACTGAGTAAATGCATGTCCATACAAACCATGTCAATCTATCAACCTCCCATGTGTAAAACAGCACTAATGACATACAATCTGTTCACAATTCTGGAGATATGTCCACCATGTTGTTGGGCTGTCTCCACTTGTCCTGTCTTGTGAAGTATTTTCATCTACTGTCTGTGTATCTGTAGCCCCCACACCTCTGTAATGTCCTTCACACAGGCAAGGAAAAAGGGCAAGGCCCACATGAAGGACTTCCCATATGTTGGAACTAGCAGCAGTGTCCAGGCCCACAGAAAAATATTATGTGGGCACCTACAACAAATGTAAAATAAAATAAAATAAAATAAATAAAATAAATACATAGTTGTATGGCCTTAGCAATACCTGGCAGGAGAACATCAACCCCTCAGGTAGGGTGGAGGCCTGTGTTGGACATCAGACATACACAACTACCATCACAGGTTGAATTAATTGCTGGATGGGCCATGAAGGAACATGTGCCTCATTGTAAGCCATCTCACCTTGGTCTGCACAAGCAAATAAGGTCACTGGTGATGTGCCCTACAGCTCTCTTTTAGTGCAAACTAGATACATCCACCAAGGCCTATCACTAGCCCTTCCAGACATATGTCTGCAATTCCAGAGGCAACACTCATATCTGCTCTGTAGTGGTGGTCAATAACACCACATACATGTATGCCATAGAGATAGGCAACAGGCTGCAGACCGGTGACATGTAGATATCACTAACCCTGTATACATGTGCATGTACAGCACCTGTCTCCCTCCCCTCATGATCACACAGCAGGTCTGTAATGCCCTCTCAAAGGCAACACTTAAAGGTTTCCATAGGCCTGATACTCTTTCTGGCTGCATCCTACATAAACACAGGCGTGGCTTCTCAGACCCATTCTGCAGTGTAGTCTATATATATATATATATATATATATATATATATATATATATATATATATATATATATATATAGATATATATATTATTTCTCTATAACATCCATTGCTGTCATACCCCAGAACACCTTAGTTCAAGGAGTCTGGACCAAGCCAGCCAAAGTGGGGTGACAAGGGTATGGAAATAGGGACACATTGGAAATAATTGGGTAGATAAACTGCAGAAGTTGCTGCAGTAACACTGTCTGTCCTAATGTATGTTGAGTGCAATATCAGATATCTGAGAAATCAATTTTCTGTCATTATCTAGTGAGTACATTCCACCCATCATCCCACTGAATTGTCAGCAATACACACCTGTCATGGGGACCAGACCAAATATATGAGCCAGACAACTGTATGTCCTATGAACACCTGGAGGGTTGAGGCCTATGAGTACAGCTATGTAACATTAGGGAAACTACACTGAGCTGACAAGCATGTCACCAAGTAGCATCCAAACTACAGTCAGGACAACACATCACTACCCCAAAGCAGCTTTGGTGAATTTATATGCATTAGCTACTACATCACACACTACAGGAATGGAACTGTACTGACAAACAAACAGTGGTGTGAAAGTGCATACACATAAACAGTTGCACTACAGTCACAGTTACACACCAGTATGCCTACCAAATACTACAGTATAATGGCTGTGTGGACAGATATATCCTCAATGACAGTCACACAATGCCCCTACATATACTGTGTCAGGTCACAGTGTAGCCAGAATTGTGGGGTGTTATGGGACATGTCTCAAAATGCCTATACAAACATATACTGTTGATAGACCACCCATAACTGGAGCAGCATGCAGATTTGGATACAAAAGGATGCATGCCACTGACATCTGCCCACCCCCTACACAGTTCAACTAATAAGTACACAGTATGCTGCTACAAAATCATGATAGGCCATACACAATGGCCAGACACACACCATCCTCCTACAAAAACAACTAAAATGACTGAAGATAGTAAACAGAAAAACAACCAGCCTGTAATCCACACATATTAAATATAGTCTGACATCTCAGACAAATCCTTCAAGTATTTAAACATTACAAAACATACTTGCTTTAAATACAAGAAGCAATTAACACTTCATTACTTATTTAAATAAACAGCCTCAAATTACACTTCTCATTTAACCCCATAGGGGCTAAAGTATCAAATGTTAAAATGTAAATTGGTTCTTTACATAATTGTTCTAAGTGTTCTATCAAACTGAGAAACAGACCTTTTCCAAAACACTACCTTGTAACCCACTACTGTCCTCATGCTGAAATGTATTAAAATGTACAGCTATAGAACATTCTTTTTTCATATTAGTAATATTTGTCACATGTTCTAACAGCCTAATTTTAAAATATTTCTTACTCTTCCCCACATAAAATTTGTTACAAGGGCATCTAAGAGCGTTCTCTATACATCAACCTTTTGACTGTACAGGGTTCAACATGTTGTCCAGCCTTTGCCCTCATATTTATGGCCCCTACCCCACAACATGAGTGGGATTCCACAACATCACTGGGATGATAGCAAGAATAGTAAAAATTAATGTCTTGCAGCTTTTCCCAGCTAGGGGACACCACAGCGGAATGCTGGTCCACTTATGATTGGCAGTAGATTTTTTACAGTGCCATAGTGCCAGCCCGATGCCCAACCTTCAATAAAGTCACACCCATTCACGCACACACCTACCTGCATGTCTTTAAACATCACTCAACCATGGGGAGGACATGCAGACTCCACACAGAAGGTGCTCCAGCCAAGAATCGAAACTGGAGAACCTCTTGCTGTGAGGCGACAATGCTAATGGCTGCACCAGCGATGACAGCACTAAATAATGATAGACCATACCTATGAACCTCTTACTGCATGTATCTGGACAAAGCCTGACATAATTGGGGGTCAGATGCCCAAAAACAGGGCCATATTTGAAATATTGCTGTTATACACTGAGAAAGTTGCTGGTGTTCCAGGGTTTGTTGTAACATATCTTTTCTGAGGGGATAAGAAATCAGAAACACAAATGGATGTTGGCATTTACTGATTGCAGTCTCATCAGAGTATGCTACTGATTTGCCAAGGACAACACCTGTCTGGTGAACAGACCACACATAACAGGCAAACCTCTGGCTATTATGTGGATAGCCCTACAGTTGTGAGCTATGCAGACACATAACTTTGTCAGATTGAAATCCATGTAGAACTAGCATGTTCACACAAACCCTGTTAAGCTAGCAGTATTCAAACCATATAACAGCAATACTCACATTTTGTCCTTAAGTTTTGTACCTTCTCCACCATTTAGTTGGCCTGTCTCCACAAGTCTTTTTGTAAGAGGTATTCCCACCTACCATTTGTAACACTGTAGTTCACCCACCTCCAAGATGTCTTACTCACAGGCAAGGTAAAGGGCCAACGCCCACATGAAGTACTCAATTATAGGAGTGTGTTGCCATGACATTGGCTATTGGAATAACTACACAGCTGTTCTGCATGCAATTAGCAAGTGGGGAACACCAGTTGGTGCACAGGCCATCACCTGGTCATGAGCATTACCTACAAATGTCAAGTTGCCACCTATTCAAACCAGCTCTATACCTGTAGGTGAGAGAGAGAGAGAGAGAGAAAGAGAGAAAGACTGCAAGTCAAGATCCCAAACCTGAAGATATTACCCAATCTGCTATCCAAAAAAAAAAAGGTATATGAAACAAGTAAGCATGCAATTTAATGCAGTAGGTGGTCTGTAATAATGCAAATAGGAGGTTGAAAGAATATGTCTCAACAAGCTTTGATGTACTGATGTACTGCTGAACAGCACCTATGCCCATAGCATCTGTCTCTGTCTGCAGTGACATAGATCACAGCTCAGGCCCCTGACTCACCCCAGGAAAGGGCAACTGACATTTGACAACTACTGGAGTGTCTGTCAAACACTCCTGACTGTGCCACTGCTAGGCCAGCTTTTGGTATGTTGTATGTATCCATATGTTACCTATGAATATAACTATGATACACATGTTTCTGTTGTAAATCTAAGAGACCTATACAGAGCATGGGCATAGCAAAGTACTGTTGCAGAAGTGTATGTTGAACTGCATGTGATATAGTGAGTTCATACCATTCAACTGTACAATGTTCCAGTGGACAATAAGCACATGTGTGCCTGATACCTGTAGTCACTTACACATAGAGTTGTATTATGTCAGGTAAACCATTGGCAAGTCTGTGAACAATGATACTGTGACATAAAAGCCTAGTTATGAATGTTGGACATCCTCCAGGTTATCACTGTGATGGCAAAGCCTACTATGGAATCAACTTACTTATGTATGTTACAATAATATTAATATGGTGTCAATAGTGATGTGTCTTCGCCACCCATTTATGTGTGCCATTGTCCAGATGTCCTGTTATAACAGGTTGAGAGGTATGATTGAGCAGCAAGACTGTAAATACAGTGTGCCATACTAACATAGAGCAAAAATGTATACCAGGTATCACCTGAGCACATGTATGTATGCGGATTCACTTCAGAAGCTCAAAATACTGAAATATTGAATTTCAGTATTTCAAGCCCAAAAAGTCAAATCCACGCAACCACGAAAACTCAAAACCGTGAAATTCAAAATCTCGCACACCGGAGATTTTGAATTTTGTGGTACTACTGCATACACACACACACACACACACACACACACACACACACACACACACACACACACACACACCATTCTCCCCACACACACATGTAACCTCTCTACCACATGAAATCATGGGGGCAAGCCCCGCTGTGCCCCCCACACCCCCCTACTTAAATATTCTCACTCCGAGGTCACACTACATACAAACACACACAAAACACCACCACACAAGCTACATTCTCCTCGCACACATCACAGCAACAAAACACACTGACACACCACAGCCCCTACCCATAACCCTTAACACACACACACACACACACACACACACACACACACACACACACACACACACACAAAAACACTTACCTGAATACATAACCACAGCGAAAGTTCAGAAGTGTGAAATTCAAAACCTCCGGTATTCAAGGTTTTTAATTTCGTGCTTCTGAACTTTTGCTGTTCTGTGGATTTGACTTTTTGGGCTTGAGATACTGAAATTCGATATTTCAGTATTTTGAGCTTCTGAAGTGAATCCATGTATGCATATATTCATCTGGAAGGCACAAAACAACTGACATGGGCTGCAAACAGTCAGGTAAATAAGTTGTGCATGTTGTACATGTGTGTAATATCAGTTTCAGTGCATACAACAGACATAAATGTCTACAGCTACTGGTTGTTGCATTGCCCTGACACTGATATGGGTACTAGAATAGGCATGATTATCAGGTTGTAATCGGAGAAGTATCCAACTGTCCTATGACCCTTTGTCCATGTCTACCACAAACAGCTATATGAACACCAACATACCGTGGATATCAAAAGTGTACACACCCCTGTTGAAATGCCAGGTTTGTGTGCTATACGAAAATGAGACCACAGAAAATCATTTCAAAAACATTTCACACCTTGAATGTGACCCATAACCTGTACAATTCTATTGAAAAACATACAAATCTGTTAGGGGAGAAAATATAAAACATAAAAAATGTACTATAAGCTGGTTGGATACATGTGCACACACTTAAACTAATACTTTGTTGATGCATCTCTTGCTGTAATCACGCATTCCGTCTTCTTGGGTACACACATGTCATCAATTAATGAGACTCTGATTAACCCCAAACAATGTTCAGCTGTCCTAGTAGGATTTATTTGACATTTACCCAGTTGCCTGCTACAGCAAAAGCCATGTTTTGCAGAGAGCTTACAAAGCATCAAAGGGATCTCATTGTGGAAAGGTATCAGTCAGGAGAAGAGTAGAAAAAACTGTCCGCAACATTGGATACACCATGTAATATAGTGCAGACAGTCATCAAACAGTGGAGAAGATATGGAACAACAGTGATGCTGCAAATACCTGGACATCCATCCAAAATGGATGAAATGACAAGACGACAAATAGCCATGGAGGCTGCCAGAGGACCTACAGCAACACTGAAGGAGCTGCAGAAATGCCTGGCAAGTACTGGGTGTGTACTATATGTGACAACAATCTTCTGCATTCTCCATATGTCTGGCCTGTCATACATGTCAAGCAGAGCACCTTGCTGACCCTCTTCAAGAGAAATCTTGATAAGTGGATGAGAAATAGAAAATTCACCCCGCAGATAACTCCAGTGGCTCTACTCAACAGAGGCACTGGGAACTAAGGTTGAGTGGCACAATGCCAGGGTAATCCTATGGCTAGGCTTGTAAAGGCCCCAGGGCTATTAGCCTAGTACACACCTATGAACCTATGAACCTATGGGGTAGGGTTGCAAGGTGGAAGCCTTTTCTTACACAGAAAAACATCCAGGGCTGGTGCCAAACACTACATCAATTCTCCCAAAAGCATGTTGGACAATGTGTGATGGTCTGATGAGACCAAGGTTGAATTTTTGGCCAACAATTCCAAGAGGTATGTTTGGCCCAAAACAACACTTTGCATCACCAAAAGAGCACCATCCCCCCGGTGAAGCATAGTGATGGCAGTATCATGCTTTGGGGTTGTTTTCCTTAAGATGGAACTGGGCCTTTAGTCAAGGTGGAGGGAGTTATCAACAGTTCCAAATACCAATCATTTTTGTCCCAAAACCTTCAGTCATCTGCTAAAAAGCTGAAGATGAAGAGGGATTTTAGCTGTCAACCTGTCAACATGACAATGATCCCAAGCATACATCTAAATCAACAAAAGAATGGCTTCACCAGATGAAAATTACAGTTTGGGAATGTGCCAGTCAGTGCCCAGACCTGCATCAAATAGGAAATCTGTGGGTTGACCTAAATAGGGCTTTGCATAAGAGATGCCTTCACAAATTGATATATTTGTAGCACTGTTGCAAGGAAGAGTGGGCAACTATTGCCAAGTAAAGATGTGCCATGATGATAGACTCTGACCTAAGATGACTGAATGCTGTAATTATCTCAACAGGTGCTTCCACAAAATATCTGTTTAAGGGTGTGCACACGCATGCAACCAGCTTATTGTACTGATTTTAATTTGCATATGTTTTCCCATAACATATTGTGTTTTCAATTGAATTGTACAGGTTATACGTCACATTAAAGGTGGGAATTGTTTCAAAATGAGTTATTGTGGTGTCATGTTACAATAGCACAAAGACCAAGCATTGTTACAGGTGTGTGTACACTTTTATATCCCCTGTAGCTGTATGGACTCAGCAATACCTGACTTGTAAAACCCACCTCCACCAAGGTAGAGTAATCCCCTTTGGTAGACAGCAGCAATACACAAACCACATAATAGGTTGCTATATTGGCTACTATGGTATGACCCTAGCCCTGAGTAGCATCCTGCCTTCGCCCAGAATGATACCACAATATAAGGATAAAATGATTGACTTCAACAATTGGCTAAGCTTATGGTGTCATTCAAAGGGGATCAAGTATCTGTCTGCCTGGGATGACATGATTGACAGACCACGATGCTTTGCCAGAGACGGTCTGCACCTGTCGCCCCTGGGATTCAGGTTACTGGCTAAGGCTCTTGCCACCCCTATAGTGCCTTTTTTAGGCAAACTTCAAAGGACAAAACCACCACTGTAACAGGTACAAGCATGCAAAATCTGAAAGTAATGCTACTCAATGCTAGAAGTCTAAACCTCAAAATGCACTCTCGAGGCACTCCTAAAAATGGAGAACATCGATATCTGTGCAATAACTGAGACCTGGTTCAAGGCTCCAGAGAGCACCCCTGCAATACCAGGCTACAACTCTTACCACACTTTTCAGCCACCAAACCAGGACAAACACTAAAGGTGGAGGAGTGTCAATATTCACCAAGGATATTCACACCACCAGGTTAGTTGGCCAACACAATGTGTCTGAAATTCTCCAAGTGCAACTAACACTAGGTAAGACTGCAATCCAAATTGTAGCTTGCTACAGATCCCCCACCATACCCCAAGATTCTCACTACACCTTTCTAAACATACTGGAAAATATTAAGATAGAACCAAACACCCTAATACTGGGTGATTTTAACTACCCTGCCATTAACTGGGAAAACTACTCATGTCCCAACACCTTTGCGCAACAGTTCTTGGAATTCATAAATTCCAACGCCCTGGATCAACTAATCCATAGTCCCACCAGGGGCTCCAATATCCTAGACCTGGTCATGGGAAATCAATGCTCCATACCTATGGTCACCCCCTCGTTAGTCAGGTCTGACCACAAGCTAATCACCCTTGACATCCACATCCCACCCCACCCCCAGTAAAGAAACCACCATAAAAAACTTCTCCAAAGCCAACTTCATGCTACTCAAGTCAGAAGTGACAAACTTCATGACACCCATGCAGACGGGAACTGAAAGATCAACTGCTGAATCCTACACTAAGGCACTGTACGAGCACATCCACTCATGCATGAATCGTGCCATCCCAAATAGAACCAAAATGCTCTAATCCAAAAAAAGGAAGCCAATCTGGTGGTCCCCTGCCATAAAAAAACTTTACAACAAAAGGAAGAAACTTTTGCAGAAAAGAGGAAAATCCCAGGATGCAAAACTCCTTACTAGCCTCAGTAAGAAACTGAGATGCCTCATAAAATCCTCCAAAGCTAGTTACGAAAATAAAATTGCCAAAGATTCCAAAGACAACCACAAAGCATTCTATAACTATGTCAAGAATCTAAATGGCAATGCTCAGATCTGCTCTGAGCTAAAACAGAATGGCATTAAATATACTGATCCGAAGGATATTGCCAATATCCTGGCAGATCGATTCAGTGCCAACTTCACCCCCTCTCACCCCTAAATGGCCCATCTCAATACCGGAAGATTGCCAAATTCCAGTAATAATGGTCACACAGGTACAAAACGCACTCTCTAAAGCCAAGAATACAGCATTCATGGGACCAGATGACATCCCAGGCTGTGTACTACATGAACTACAATATGTACTGGCACCTCACCTAAGTGTCATGTTTAATCATAGCCTCACCTCAGGTTTCATGCCCACTGAGTGGCGCAGAGCTACAGTTATCCCAATCCACAAGGGAGGATCCACCTTGGATCCCGGAAACTACCGTCCCATCAGTCTAACAAGCCTTATCTGCAAGGCCATGGAGCGTATTATCATGGAACTTATAAACAAAGACATTGGCAACCTTCAAACACTGGACCCCACCCAGTTTGGGTTTTGAAGGCCGATCTTGTCTCCTGAACCTGATTGACTTCTTTGAATCAGTCTCCAGAGCCATGGACAAGGGTAAGGTGGTCCACACAGCTTATCTAGACCTTGCCAAGGCCTTTGACACCATCCCCACTCTGGAATCATAGATAAACTTACTAAGTTGGGCATTAATCCCTATGTCACCCAATGGGTTGCTAAATGGCTTACTGATAGAACCCACACTGTAAAAGTAGCCGACTCCAAATCCAGCTCCAGACAAGTGACAAGTGGAGTACCTCAGGGTTCAGTCCTGGGGCTCTTGTTTGGCATCTACTTCTCTGAAGTACAGGTCAACACTAAGGGACTCTGGCTAACAAAATTTGCAGATGACTGCAAACTGGGAGCCATTATTGAATCCCCAAATGATGTGGATACTCTACAAAAGGGCCTTACAGAAACAGATGCTTGGTGCCTGAGCCATGGGCTCAAGCTCAATGCCAAGAAATGTATTGTTATCGCCTTTGGGAAAAAACATGTATCCATGAATTACCATATAGGTGGCAGTACACTAAACACAGAAAGTGTGATAAGAGACTTAGGGACACAGGTGGACAGTGGTCTCACCTTCGATAACCACATCGCCACAACAGTCAGGAAATCCTTCTATGTGGCACACCTCATCCAAGGGCTTTTCATCCAGAAAAAGGAGGTCATTGTCCCACTGTACTCATCCCTCATTAGACCCATTATAGAATACAATACCCCATTTGGTATGTACCTCTCAAGACATCTGCAACAACTGGAAAGGCCTCAGAAATACCTCACTAAAAGAATCACAGGCCTAAAGCAGATGCCCTACGCTGACCACCTTAAAAACTCCAGCTATACTCTGTCGCATATCGCCTACTCAGAGGCGATCTCTGCTTAACATACAAGGCCATGTCAAACCCAGAGCTGTTGGACATGCTACACTTAAAGAAATCCCAATCCCTCAGAGCTACACGCCCAGGGATCTAAACCTTGTCATCACAATAAACAAAACATGCTGGAGGAATAGGTTCCTGACCCAGAGACTCCCAGACTCTGGAATAGATTGCCCATACATGTCAAGCAGAGTGCCTCTTTGGACCTCTTCAAGAGGAACCTTGATGATTGGATGGGAGAAAGGAAATTCACCCCAGGGATCACGTCAGTCGCCCTGCTAGACAGGGGTCCAGGAAAGTAAATAATGTGGGAAGAAATAGCCAGGGAATTGTTATGGCTAGGCTTGTATAGGCCCTAGGGCTGATAGCCTAGTACCAACCTATGAACCTATGAACCTGTACAGGGCCACATAGGTGCAGGCAACAACTTTGAAGCATGTCCCTCCTCTATCTGAACAAGCATGTAAGGTCACAGGTGACTCCTTGTAAGGCTAACTATGAGTACAAATCAGACATATCCACACCACCAAGGACAATCACAAGGGTGCCTCCACATATGTTGTCAGTCTCAGAGGCAACAACACAGTTCACCCTATACTGGTGGTAAATCACACCTCATACACACATGCCATTGCTATAGGCAACATGCATCAGACAGGTTAAGTATGACCATCTCCCCCCTGTCCCCCACACCTATATAGGGGGATATGCACATCAACCACACCCCTCTACTCATCAACGGTGAGCATGTATACATATTGCCTACTGAAAGGCAACAACAGCAAGTCTCCATGGGGCCTGATAACATCCCTGTCTGCATCCTACATGAACTCAGGCATGTGCTCACAGTTCCATCACACACTGTAGTCAAACACAGCCTCAGAATCACCCACACCCCATCCACATGGAAGATGGCCACTGTCATCCCTCTACACAGAAATGAATGGGGAATAGAGGATTATGCAATTAACTGTCCATCATTGGGGGGAATATGACTCATCAGGCCAGGAGTGCAATGCAAGCTGATATTGTGCTCATAGATTAGAGGGATATGGTGCAATTGTGAGTGGTGGCAACAAATATCCACTGCTGATGTGCAGTTTCTGTCCATACTGTTGACAACTTTATGAGGTCCTATGATGTGTTTCCTTATTTATGTCTTCCAGGTGGTATGACAGCATCCTAGGCTTCCACCATATACAGAGGCTGAGACAGCTACCATAATAGAAACCATCATCCATAACCAAGGGGTCATGTTTGGCTGTGGCCAGCAACATCTGAGGGAGAGGGCCGCCCTGTGGAATGGCCTAATCCACAGGGTAAACAATGTCAGCCTGCATGCATGAACCTACGAGCAGGTCCAGCATCGTGCAACCGACCTCATACGCAATGCCCGGCAAAGGGCTGCTGCCATAGCCAGGGACTGCTTAGCCACAGATGGGGCCCCAGCCATGCAGGCCCCATAGACATCCACTGAGGAGCTCCACACCAACCTTGGGGAACCCACCCCAACCATACAACAGGATCTAGAATCCGACATTGTGGAGGTGGTTGGCACCCAAACAATTGATGAGGAGCATGCAGGTAAGGCCCCAGTGCACAATACTAGAGTACTGTAGCATACATAGTTGTATCTGTAGAGTATCTACATGCATATGTCAGATAAGATAGCAGTTGTGAACGGGGTTTTGTAATGCAAAGAAGTGCAAATATATGGTGATGGGCAGCATATTTTGTACTATTGGGGGTTGTACTGTTAATGTGCAGAAATGCTGCTTCCACCCTGTACCAAGGCCACATGTGAGTCTGCTGACAGTACTTCTCTCCCACAACTATTTAGATCCCTCTGGTCTACGAGTGGGGCTTCAGCCTATAGCTGGTGAGTATGGAATTGTTTTGTTGTGGTTTGCCAATATCCCAGGCATGTTAAGGCCATGTTATTTGCCATACACACAACTGTCACACCTAGCCATATTGCTTGATGTGCATGTTCACTTGTTAACTACAGTGCATCATAATGGTCACCACGGGGGCCTATCTGAAGGGTATGTAACATTCCTGTAGCATACCTCGCAACCTGTCAGTGCAAGATGTTTGGACAGAGACCAACAAAACAGAGGTACAAATGGGCTACGGTAGGGACATGTATGAAGCATTAATCCTATACAGTGGATACAATAGTGTACACACCCCTGTTAAGATGCCAAGTGTTTCTGATATATACAAAGAGAGACCACAATATTACATTCCACACCTTTTCCAACCTCTAATGTGACCATAACATGAACAATTAACTTGTGAAACAGAAAAATATGTTAGGGCACCAAATATGAGGTAATACAAACCTTACAATATGCTGATTGCATATGTGTGCACAACCCCCCCCCAGATAACATATTGTGGAAGATGCTTGTGATGTACTGACAACCTACACACCTCCCATCAAGTACAGGGTCTGGCCTATGGGGTAGGGTCAGTAGATGGAAGCATTTAGCCACACCAAACACCATCTAGGGCTATGTACAAGTAGCAAAACATAACATCAAGTCTCCCAAAGGCATGTGTTGAAATGTGTAATGGTGTAATGAAACCAAGGTTCAAACTTACAGCCACTATCCCTAAAGCTACGTGTGGTGTACAAGCAACACCTCACTTCACTTGAAGACCACAATCCACATATTGAAGCTCACTGGTGGCAGTACCCTGCTTTGAGGTTGCTGTTCATTAGCTGGAACTAGGCCTGTAGGCACGGTGGAGGGAATTATGAAAAGTTCCAAACAACACTCACATGTGGGCCAAAGCTGTCAAGCATCTGTAAGACAGCTGAGGATGGAGAGGGGTTTCAGCTTCCAACACGACGATGACCTGAAGTATACATCCAAAGCTACCTAAGAATGGCTCCACCTGAATACAATCAAGGGTATGAATTGGGCCAGACAAAGCCCAGACTTAACACCAATAGTAAACCCCAAGTGTAACCTCCAATGGCTGTACACATGAGCTGGCCTTGCAATCTGACAAAGTTGAGGAACATTTCAGGGAAGACTATCCAAATAATGCCAAGTCAAGATGTGCCATGCTAATATACCCCTTCCCAGGAAGAGTGACTGCTATAGTTCACTTAACAGGTGGTTCCAAAAAGCATTGGTCTAAGGGTGTTCACACTTATATAACCACCATATCGTAAGCATCTCACTCAGTATATTTCACAACTAACATATTTGTTTGTTTCTCAATTGGTTTGCACAGGTCATATGTCACATTTAAGGTGGGTAATGTTTTTGAATGCAGTATTGTGCTGTCATTTTATATAATACAAGAGCTCGCCATGTTAACAGGGCTATGTACACTTATCATATCCATGTTAAGCTTAGAAGGTTGTTAGTGTAACAGGATTTGTCTGAATAGACATTCACTGCTGGTGATAAGGTCTGCAAATCAAATGTATGTCATTAATTAGTGACATAAATCCTCATATCATCCCAGTTATGTGTCAGACAAACACATAGTGGTTGTGAGGAACAGAGCAAACATATGTGCCAGACATATACACATTCTTCAATGATTTGTACAGTTGTGAGGTATGGTCTACACTAGTTGCCACTGTGCTATACAGATGAATAGCAATAATGTGTACATAGGTGCAGTGTGCACTAGGGGAATGGACATCACCTACTAACAGTACTCATTAATCCCAGAGACATATATTGTTAGTAACAAGGATTAAGAATGATTGCAATGCATGATGTTAAGGGTGTTTGTCATACATGTCACCTTTTAGGTAATGTGAGGTCTGTGTAATAGCTTTGTCCCACCTCACCCATAAGTGTCTGTGTGCTTGTCTGTGTGCATGGCAGCCAACCATAATGTACAGGTATTAATTTACATATATTGTCTTCCCCTCACAAGTGGTGATGGGGGGATCGGAGTCCCTCCCACTTGGAAATTGATGGTATCTCTGCAGACTCTGACAATGATGATAGGCATAGTGAGGCACAGGCGGGGTTGTCAGGAGCTGAATCTGTGCCATTGGTTGGCATCCCACTGTTCTCCATGCCATCCCTGCACACAGTCACAATGCCCACACATACCACATCACTAGTGGCCATAGATAATGGACAGTTGGTGGGTAGTGGCATGGGGCAGGCAAGTGTGGTGACTATGGTAAGTGTGTCTGTAGACACCAGCCATAGCCAGCTAACAGATGAGGTCCCACACAGGCGGATGGACAGGGGTGCTCGAAGTAGGACTGCTGCTCATCATGCCCCTGTCACATGTACCATAGTAGGTGTCAACAGATGCATGTTTTTAAGATCTTCATAGAGGCACAGGCATGTAATAAACGTCACACCAGACAGATTCTCAGGGTCGCGAATGCAGCTCTTCCTGCTATGCATGACAACGTCCATGATCTTGCTGATGCCCATTGTTATTACACTGAGGACATGGATAAACAGTTGGGTGAGATGGTGGCAATCCTCAATCATGGAATGTCTGTGTTAGAGCATGTGGTGGGAGTTGGCCATTGGCCATGTGGACGTAGGACAGCACCAAGAACAGCTGAGGGTCCACGTGGCCATGCAACTTCTCGCTCCCATAGTGGCAGTACCAGCAGCATGACTGCAGGGGGTTGCTGTCCACACCACAATGCAGCAGGCCATAGCCACATGATCTTGGCCAGTTCCAACAGGGATGTGGATTCAGCAGACAACAGTCACCATCAGGGAGTAGTACTGCATCTGGCCTTGGGCATGGTGGCGCTAGTGAGTCCCCTGGCAGGCCCAGTTTCCATGTTTATGGCCAGAGACGGTGAACTGTACACCCTGCCATGTACAGTCCACAGCTGTCCAACATACTCCTGTGTAGGGCAGGCACATGGCATGACTGTATGCATCCATACACACACACACACACACACACACACACACACACACACACACACACACACACACACACACACACACACACACATATCACCATCACAGCCAGGTCACCTCCAGACTTACACACACCACCTCTACACGGCCCATTTAATGAACACCCCCCCTAACACACACATGATGTCAACCAAATGGCCTAGCCTAGGCCTCTGAAAACCCCACACCACACCCTGTGCATATGATGATACCTGTGCCACATCCCTGTCATCCATATCATCGATGCAGGGACATGCTAATATGGTTCTGATGCACAGGATGAATTTAGTACAGTTTAGCAAAGTAATGCTTTGTAAAGTGTTGTCAGCCAGCATGTTTAATGGTTACACATCAGAGTGTGTAGCTGTCCAGCCATGATGCATCATTGTTTTATAAACGCTGACTGAATGTGGTCTCCATAATGTATTCTGCTTGTGTTCTAGGTGTCTGTGTGTCAGCAGGTTGTGGCCTTGCAGACATTATCTACAAGGGTATGGCAGTGTGGTAACACATTGAGTGTGTCATATCCAAGATACATCTGTACACAATTAACAGGTCTGTATGAAAGTTATTGCATGTGCCACATAGCTTATATGGCTGAGGGGTGTATACAGGTAAGTGTGTAATGGCTGACATCAGCAGCTCTTGTACAGTGGGCAATGTTAAGTGTAGTGGGTGGAAAACACCTCAGATTTTTAATTCCCATGCACCTAGAGAGTATTGTCTTGACCCAACACACAGAGAATACTGTTCACACACACACACACACACACACACACACACACACACACACACACACACACACACACACACACACACACACACACACACACACACACCTCTACAGTTGATGCAAAAAGTGGCCCTCGTAGTGTGTAACGTAGGATGTGTGCTGGGGGTACGAGGTCCTAAAATTGTAGAACATGGCCACCCAATGGATATATTCCTTACTCAAACACACACACTCAGAATACTGATCTTGCACACACACACACACACACACACACACACACACACACACACACACACACACACACACACACACACACACACACACACACACACACACACACACATTTGCCAGAACTGAGATTGGAATCCCTACCTACCTAATTATTGGTAGTGAAGTTTTAGGTATTTAGTGCACATGCCATGGAGCTTGTAGAGTGAACATCACCAGGCCTTGTACAGTATGGCAATGGGAGATGTACTGGGTGAGAATGCACTCAAAATACTCTATCCTACAGAAATATACACAATGACCAACACAAATACAGTCATACACACATTTGCCAGACCTGAGGTTAGCAGTCCTGCCTATCTCGTCAGTCAGTCCATACTGTTACATAGTTCCTGCACACAACATGGCCCTTATTAGGCTGAAGAGTGTCATCAGATACCTCTATGGTTGATGGAGACAACAGGCTCTGTACAGTAGACTTTGGGACATGTACTGGGAGTACCATGGTCTAAAAATGTAAAACCCACACCCACATTGGATATAGTACTCACTCAAACACAGGATACTGTTCTCACACACACACAATCACACATTCACCCAGACTGATATTAGAACCACTGCCTATATAGTTATTGCTACTACAGTGATATGCATTTATCACACATGCCACAGAGCTGATAGGTTGCAGACTGTTCCATGTCTCTTATAAGGTGAACAACATCACCAGCCCTTGTAAAGTATGGCAATGTGCAGTGTACTTTGAGAGTGAGGCCTCAAAATGATGTCTCCTACACATATACACACTTACAAATACTTGCACACACATACACACACACAAACACACACATACTCACATTTGCCAGGAGTCAGATTGGAACTCCTACCTATGTAGTTATTGGTACTATAGAGTAATGTAGTTAACACAAGCAACAGGAAACCTATAGGGTGAAGAGTATCACAAGGTACCTTTAAAGTGAATAACATCACCAGCCCTTGCAAAGTATGGCAATGGGGGGTGTAGTGGGTGAGAAGGGTCTAAAAGTACTTTCACCTACAAATTTACACACTCACAAACACTTGTATACACAGTAATGCACACACATTTCCCAGTACTGAGATTCATAGGAACACGTGTTCATAGGTGTGTACCAGGCTAATGGAAATGGAGCCATGACAAGCCTAGCCCATGGGAGTATCCTGACATCATGCCACCTAACATTTGTTCCCAGTGCTTCTATCAACTATTGCCACTTCAGTGATGCCCAGGATGACAGTTAAATTCCCCATCCACTCATCCAGATTTCTCTTGAAGAGGGCCAGTGAGGTTCTCTGATTGACATGTATGTGACATAAATTGCATAATGTGGCCACTCGCTGGGTTATGGACCTGTCCCCCAGCATGTTGTGTTGATTGTGGTAATGAGATTGAGGTAGCCATGGCATGTGGTGCATACAGATTGGAGTTTCACTAGATATGGCATTCCCAACACAGCAGGCCAGACATGGCATTGTCACTCAAGCAGGGATTGCCTGTAAGTAGCCAAGATGTGGCCAGGAATACTTGGAGGTATTGGACTCTGTCCATATAGGACAGTTGTTTAAGGGATAGGGTCCTATTTGGGAGGTACACTTGCAGCCTACACAGTTGTTGCAGGTGTCTAGTGAGCTACATGACAAATGGGCCTTTGCACCTGATGGTTGGCCTAATGAGGGGAGAGTAGAGGGAGACATTGACCTCTTCCTTCCTGGATGAAACACCCTTATTTATGAGATGTGCCACATAGAAGGTATTTCTGTCCACAGTAGCAATTTGGTGGTCATAAGAGAGGTCACTGTCACTGTCAGCCTGTGTTCCCAGGCCTCTTATAAGGACTTCTGTGTCCATTAGACTACCACCAATGTGTTAATTCATTGAAACCACATTAATTCCACAGGAGAATTCAACACATTTCTTTCCATTCAGCCTAAGGCCAGTGTTCTGTCAACAGTCAGAGGTCTCAATGGGGACTTTATGCAGGAGGTCAACATGATATGGGGATGTACACATAGCACCCACCTTGCAATTGTCTATAAACATTTTCAGCCAGGGTCCCTTCATGTTGGGTTGGATGTCAGAGGCATACATAAACATGAGGGGACCCAGGACCAGACCCTGTGGTAATCCACTTCTAACTGGTTGACAGTCTGACATGGAGTCTGCTGCCTTCACACTGTGGGTTCCATGCATGAGCCAGGTTGCAACCCACCTAGAGACATAGGGGTTGATGCCTAGATGGGTGTGTTTGTCTATGATTCCTGAGTGGGGAATGGTATCAAAGGATAAAAAGCTCTGTCTATCTTGTTTTTGTGTCCATACTGTTACATAGTTATTTCACATGGCACACAGCTTATAGGGCTGCAGAGTGTCCACAGCTACCACTTCAGTGGTTGACAACAGTGGGCCATGTACAGTGGACATTTGGATGTGTATTGGGTGGACCACACAAAAACTTTGCAAAACCCACCCATATGGATATGGTTCACAATGAAACACACACACAAACAAAACATGCACACACACACCAGGACTAATATTCAACCCCCTACCTAGAGCTATTTATTGCTACTACAGTGTTACACTTGCCATGGAGCTTATAGGTTGAAGGGTGTCCCAACATACTTCTAAGGTGAGGGACATTGGCAGCTCTTGTAAAGTATAGCACTTTGAGATGTACTGGTTGTGGATGGCCACAAAATAATTTAACTTACAGATATGCACACAGGCACATTTTTACATTTACCAGGACTGAGGTTAGAACTCCTCCCTAACTTGTTTGTTATACTATAGTATTACACATTTATCACAAGTGCCACAGAGCTTATATGGGTGAGAGCTGACCAAAGTGATCTTTAAAGGTGACTGACATCAACAGGAGTGCTAAAGTTGGGTAATGGGAAGTGTAATAAGTGTGAATGGCCTCAAAATTATTACCCTACAAACACACACATGCACACAAACAGACATAGTTTTACATTTGCCAGGACTGAGGTTAGAACCCTACCTAACTAGCTTGTTGCACTGTAGTATTACACATTTATTGCAAGCACCACAGAGCTTATAGGGCTGAGGGCTGACCAAAGTGATCTTTAAAGGTGACTGACATCAGCAGGAGTGCAAAAGTAGGGCAATGGGAAGTGTACTGAGTGTGAATGGCCTCAAAATCATTAACCTACAAACAGACACACACAGACACTTTTACATTTACCAGGACTGAGATTAGAACTCCTACATAACTAGTTTGTTGCATTATAGTATTACACATTTATCGCAAGCACCAAAGAGCATATATGGGTGAGGGCTGACCAAAGGGATCTTTAAAGGTGACTGATATCAGCAGGAGTGCTAAAGCAGGAGTGTGAATGGCCTCAAAATAATTAACCTGTAAACACACACACACACACACACACACACAGACTTGCACACACACAGACACACTTTTACGTTTACCAGGGCCAAGATTAGAACTCCTACCTAAGTAGTTTGTTGCACTATAGTATTCTGCAGTTATCACAAGTGCCACAGAGCTTATAAGGCTGAGAGCTGACCAAAGGGAATCTTTGAAGGTGACTGACATCAGCAGAGTGCTAAAGTAGGGCAATGGGAAGTGTACTGAGTGTGAATGGCCTCAGAATTGCTAATCTACAAACCCACCCATTTTTACATTTGCCAGGACTGAGATTAGAACTCGTACATAAAGAGTTAGTGGTACTATAGTGTTACACTGGTATTACAAGCACCACAGATCCTGTAGGGCTGATGCCTAACATAAGGTATTTCTAAGGTGAATGCCATCAGCAGATCTTGTGATATAGGGCAATGGGATGTGTACTGGGTGAGTATGGACTAAAACGTTAATTCACACACACACACACACACACACACACACACACACACACACACACACACACACACACACACACACACACACACACACACACATATTTGCCAGGACAGCGATTAGAACCCCTATCTACTTATTTCCTCTAGTATGTTACGTATTTATCCCATATGCTATTGAGCTCACAGAACTGAGGCCCATCCAAAGGTACTTCTAAGGTGACATACATCAGCAGATCTTCTAAAGTGAGGCTATGGAATGTCTACTGGGTGGGAAAGGCCTCATAATGCAACTCTCTCTATCACTGGCTGTCTCTCTCTTCCCATGCGTGTGTGTGTGTGTGTGTGTGTGTGTGTGTGTGTGTGTGTGTGTGTGTGTGTGTGTGTTTGACATATTGTAGTATATTGGCCATAGATATGTGTGTGTATCACATACAACAGATGCAGATTTACCACATATGTGCCACCTACAGCTGGCTGTGGGTTTTCCTGACCAGTGTGTGTGTGTGTGTGTGTGTGTGTGTGTGTGTGTGTGTGTGTGTGTGTGTGAAGACCAAAAGATTTACATATCGGTGTGTGTACAGACATCTGTAAATTACAGATATCTAGAGTCCATTGTGGTTTTAGACATGGGCTTCATTTCTCTAAGTGTAGGAGCATGCCCAGTATGATCTTCTATAGTGAGTGTGGGAATCCATTCCAGGGAAAGTTGTACTCCATTCCAGGGTGTTGTGTGCTACAGCTATACCTTGCAATCTGTTTCTGCAGGATATCTGTAGATAGGTTGCCAATATGGGAACATAATGGGCCAAACATTGAGGGATAATGTAACTATGGTTCTTATTACTGTCTGTGTTGCTTGTGTAACACGGTTGGTTTTAGCTGAGATTTTCTGACATATGTAATGTGTGACATTATAATGTATTGTGTCATCAATTACTGACAGATATCATTGGTTGGTCACAGTTATTTACCAGGGAAATACAAGAGGGATGATGCACAGACCAATATTCTACGGCAAAGGCTAGACATTCTGGCACAATCCAGCCATTGTGGAAGGTTGGCTACAGCCAATTGACTGAGCACCTTGGTGGTATTCTGGCTGAGGATCTCCTTGTTGTGCATTTCTCAACTTACCTGACAGGTCATATTCTGGTGTGGGCATACCTCTCAACTGTACAGATTCTCCCAGGTTATCCAGAGCCATGCCTTGTATATCTGGTCAGTTTCCATTCACATTGTGGTTTACAAGGTTTGTTGCTATTCATTCAGGGGTTTGCAGTCATAAGTTCATAGGTTCATAGGTGAGTACTAAGCTATCTGCCTGAAGGCATTTATAAGCCTAGCCAGAATGTGTTGGCTTTTGCCGCCCCCTTAGATTAGTTCCCTGTGCCTCTGTCGAGCAGAGCCACTGAAGTGATCCCCGAGGTAAACTTTCTGTTTCCCATCCACTCATCAAGGTTTCTTTTGAAGAGTGTTGGGATCTTGTTCCACAGCATGGGAAGTCTCTGGGACAGGAATCTATCACTCCAGCATGTCCTATTTATTTTTGTGGTGAGGTTTAGATCCCTAGACCGTGTAGCTCAAGGGGATAAGGTTTTCTTTAGGTGGAGCATGTGCATCAATTCTGGGTTGGACATGGCCTTGTATGTCAGGCAGAGATCACCTCTGAGTAGGCGGTATGCAACCGAGTACAACTGGAGTTTCTTCAGTCGAGCTGCATAGGGTATCTGTTTGAGGCCATTGATCCTCTTGGTGGTCTGTGGTCTTTCAAGCTGTTGCAGGTGTCTTGTAAGGTACATCCCAAATGGGGCATTGTACTCTAAGATGGGTCTGATGAGTGATGAGTAGAGGGGCACAATGACCTCTTTTGATCTGGATGCGAACCCTTTTGTGATGAGGTGGGCCACGTAAAAGGATTTTCTAACCACTTTGGCAATGTGATTATCAAAGGTGAGATTACTATCTACTTGGGTCCCCAGATCCCCTATTACATCTTCTGTATTTAGGGGACTACCACCTATGTGGTAGTTTGTGGGTACTTTGTTTTTTACAAAGGGGATGACTATGCACTTTTTGGCATTTAGCTCGAGGCCATGATTTTGACACCAGGTATCCATCTCAATGAGACCCTTTTGGAGGATGTCTGTGTCAGCCGGAGAGTCAGTTATAACCCCTATTTTTCAGTCATCTACGAACTTGGTCAGCCATAGTACTCCTGTGCTTGCCTGTACCTCTGAAAAGTATATGCCGAACAGGAGGGGTCCTAGGACTGAGCTCTGGGGAACGCCACTTGTAACCAGTTTAGAGTCGGACCTAGCTCCCGCAACTCTCACCATGTGGGTTCTGTCCATGAGCCAGATGGCAACCCATCTTGTGATGTAGGGGTTTATGCTCAGGCTGGTGAGCTTGTCTATAATACTAGAATAGAGAATGGTGTTGAAGGCCTTAGCGATGTCTAGGTAGGCTGTGTGTACCACCTTTCCCTCATTTATAGCCCTGGTAACTGTCTTAAAGAAGTCCACCAGGTTTAGGAGGCATGATCTGCCCTTAACAAAGCCAAACTGGGTAGGTTCCAGTGTTTGGAGGTTCCCAATGTCTCTGTTAATGAGTTCCATGATGATGCACTCCATAACCTTGCAGACCAAGCTAGTCAGGTTTATAGGGCGATAGTTCCCAGGGTCTGTTGTGGCTCCACCTTTTATGGAGTGGAATAACCATTGTTGTGTGCCACTCTATGGGTATGTTGCCTGTGGAGAGGCTGAGTTTGAACAGTGTGTTTAGGTGAGGGGTTAGTTCATCTTTGAGCTCGTGTAGGATGCAGCCTGGGACACCATCCAGTCCCATTAATGCTGTGATTTTGGCTTTGGAGAGGACTGTTTTAACCTGAGTGTCTGTGATTTCAGGGACTCTACATTCTTCTGGTATGGTTATGGGCTCTTTTGGGGGTCAGAGAGGGGTGAAGTTTGCGCTGAACCTGTCTTCCAGGATGTTGGCGATATCGGTCAATTTAGTGTATTTTGTGCCATTCTGCACTAACTCCAAGCACTTAGATTCATGACATAGCTAAAGAATGCCTTCTGGTTATCTTTGGAGTCCGTGGCAATTTTTCATTCAAAGCTCGCCTTGGATGATTTTGTGAGGGATTGTAGTTTCTTGCTGATACTGATCAGGGATGTCTTCCCTTCTTGGGATTTTACTATTTTCTGTACTAGTTTCCTCCTTCTATTGTATAGCTTGTTTATGGCAGTAGTCCACCAGACTGGTTTCCATTTCTTGGAGGAGTGAGTCTTGGTTTTGCTTGGAATGGCATGATCCATGCATTCTTGTAGCTGCCCATAGAATGCATTAGTAAAGGATTTTTCAGCTTGGACAGTGTTATCCTTCAGCATGGGGGCTTTGAAACTTTCCACCTCAGTCTTAATTAACGTGAAGTTTGCTTTTGAAAAGTTTTTCACAGTGGCTTTCTTGTCCAGGAGTGGGGGCAGAATATGGATATCCAAAGTGATTTGTTTATGGTCAGATCTAACCAGCAAGGGGTTGACCTCTGGTGTGGAACACTGGTCGCCCATGTTGGTGATGACCAAGTCCAATATGTTGTCACCTCTGGTGGGAGTGTTGACTAGTTGAACCAGGGTGTTTGAGTTTATAAATTCTAGGAAAAGTTGGGCAAGGGAGTTAGTACTTGAGTAGTTCTCCCAGTTAATGTTTGGGTAATTGAAATCACCCAGTATTAGGGTGTTTGGTAGGACCTTTATGTTTCCCAGTGTTTCCAGAAATGTGGAATGGGGGTCCTGGGACATGGTGGGTGATCTGTAGCAAACTACAATTTGAATTGCAGTTTTGCCCATTGTTAGTTGCACGTGGATGATCTCTGAAGCATCGTGCTGTACCACTAACCTGGAAGTGTGGGTATCCTTGATGAATATGGATACGCCCCCACCTTTTGTATTTTGGTTTGGGTTCTGTGGCCAAAATGTATGGTATGAGTTGTAGCCTGGTAGTACTGGGGTGCTCTCTGGAGCCTTAAACCAGGTTTCTGTTACTACACATATATTGATTTTCTCCATACTGAGGAGTCCCTCGAGTGCATGCATTTTGAGGTTTAGACATCTGGCATTGAGTAGCATTACCCTCAGTTTTTTGTTACTTGCGCTATTTATGGCGGTGGGTTTGCCTTTTGAGCCTTACCTAAAAAAAGCATTATAGGGGTGGCAAAAGCCTTGGTAAGTATTCAAAAGCCTAAGGGTGACAGGTGCAAGCCATCTCTAGCGAAGCAGCATGGCTTGTCGAGCATGTCATCCCAGGCAGACAGGCACTGGATCCCCTTTGAATGACACCAGAAACTTAGCCAATTCTTGAAATCGAGAATGTTTTCTTTATACCGTGATATCATTCTTGGTGAGGGCAGGATGCTTCTCAGGGTCAGGGTCATACCAGCCTGGGCTACGTGATCAGAGAGCTCTTCCATGCCTCTTTTCATGTAGTCCAGGGAGGTATGGCTCAGGTCATTCACACCAACATGGACAATGACAGAGTCATATTTGTACTTGTTCTGGAGTGATTTTGTCTTATGTGTCGGATCCTGGCAACAGACAGGCAGCTAAAAGTAACCTTCTCCTTATTCAGCCTAGTGAGTGGGACATCAGTGTGCCTGACTATACAGTCACCTATTACTAGTATGTTGGGTATGTTATTTTGCCTTAAGGGCTGTAATTGCATGGCACACTGGTTTTGTGAACTGTGTTTCATGGTTTGTGTTGGGGGGGTGGAGGTTGCTTGGATGTTTGTTTTGAAGGTCTAAGTTTGTTTTGCAGATTTTTATTTAGAGCCTCCGAGTATGTTTCCATGTATTTATGTGTGTTTTTTGCCGGTGCTGGTTTAATGGGTCTATGTAAGACTGGTGGTGTGATACAAGTATTTCCCTTCTCCACTTGACTGTCTGATCCAGTCTTGGGTTGAGAGAGCTTAGCCTCTAGTTTGGCTGTATAACTGCATCTCTTGCATGTATTAGTGTTTGGTGGTAGGAGGAGGGGGTTGTCTGTGTACATGAGGCAGTTGTAACATTGCCTCAAAATGCCCAGATTCACCAGTTGGACTGCCTGAAACTGCCCTTTGGACATGCCTGGATATGTACAGTGAACTGTTTTACTGGATGGCTGGTAAGGTCAAATAGAGAGCCTTGTCCTACTGTACAGTACAGGAGGGTCTAGTGATAGGGTTTATAAGTGCTTGCTATAAGTTTTGAGCAAGTGCTGGGCTGAGAAATGAATGGCTTGAGTGCTTAAGTTAAAAGTTTGCCTAGTTCCATGGGAAAAATTGAAGAGGAGACTCTGTGGAGCCAGGAATAGTTTTACCCTAGCTAACCAGCACTGCAAATTATGACCAGACATTAGAGTTTCAGACTTCACACCCTCCATGACATCCATGCTTCTACACCCCATCTGTTATTCTATCCTCTTCCTATCATTATGACAGCAATATCTCAGAAGTATCCCTATAGTTGGGCCTTTATCTCAGCAATATTTTTGACTTTGTCCACAGTTCTTGCTCTAGGAGGTTGAGAGGCATGCTACTGACATTTGGCAGCATGGCCTTTCATTTTTTTTCTATTTACTGTGTTTGGTTGTTAGTTAGGACCCCATGACATTCCCTACAGTGGCACTATGGGTGAGGCATGTAGGTCATGTGAGACTAATGCAGGCCATCTGTAGCAGGGCAGTGCATTCTGTCACTCATACGTTCCCAGGCTGCAAGCCAGTGGAGCCCCCTGGGGTGACAGTGGTAAGTGGGTCAGGTGTTACTTGCAATCCTTCCTGTTCATATTGATCCATCTGTCTGGGTGTTGTCAGGGTGCTGCTTACAGCTAGGGACACACCTGCATGGGACACCGATTCAGCATGTTGCATAAAGTGTGTCTTCCCAACAGCAAGGATCAGACCAGTGTAATACCTGTGGCTGTTGAAGGGTGACCTAAGTACATGTGTGATATGGAAGCTTATGGCACCTGGATCACAGGTATAATTGTGACCTACTCATTATCCTGCCTTGTGTGCGGACATCAGCAGTCTGTCATTACTGTGTAACTCTGGCTTTTGTGGTCTGCCACTGATTGGCCAGACAACTGGTATTTCATGGTAGAGGGATAACAAATGTGATGCTAACCACTATACAGTATTCCAAAGTTGTGTGCAGTTCAGAGTTATAATAGGCACTGTGTAGGGTACTTCCACCTGTGTATGGCCCCGTGTTCATGACCTCTCCATCTTTCCACCAGTGACTGATACTGACATCTGGACAGTGTGTAAAATGGCTAACATAGGTGTAGCTGACAAGCAGATTAGTTGGCACTGCAGTTCTTGGGACATGGCCCTGTCAACCACAGTACTGTACCTAGTAGGCCACTGAGACACAACATCCAGGGGCACATGCTGACCACTTCCTGACAATATTAACTACACACATACTTAACACATGACCCCTGCATATTGTAGACATGCAGCAAATTAACATGTTGATTGGGACAGGCCCGGCAATGTGTGCTCCACTGATATTACTCTACAAACTTAAATGTTACTGCATTTCTATGTGTGTGTGTGGGGGGGCACACCTGACAACTTTACACATTTGCACTGACTGTGCTGATATTTCACTTACTGTTTGCTTCCATTTAGTATTGTATGTGTACAATCTTGCAGAATGGACGCATATCAGTAGAGAACCCAGGTTAGATTGTAATGCATACATTTCAGTTTCAAACTTCTTACTCTTCTGAACCATACAGCAACTGCCAGACCTGTTGTACTATGTCTGTGTCAGTCTGTAGGGGGGATGTTCACCATTGCCAGCATTTGCAAGCCTTTGCTAGACCTTTCTTTATGGTCATCTACACCTGTCCTGCTGGGTGAGGCTGGGGGTGGGTATGGGAACCCTCATTAACATCCATGTGTGTGAACTATGGCCACCCAGTTAGATGGCCCCCCACCCCACATGTACTGTAGTGGCAGTTGTCACCTTGAGCACTATGGCCTAGTATGGTGACACCAGTTTTTGTCATGGATTTCCTGCTGTCCCACATAGCTCTCAGTTGTCTGCTGCTATCCCATTCAACCACCCAATTCCCTTGCATGCTTGCATCAGTACCATAGATATACTATCAGACCATACTACTTGATTCATTCGTTGTTAGGACAACTGACTTACCCTGTGCCTGAAGCAGTTGTGAGGACAGTGCTTGATGGCTGACTATGTTGGATGCACGCAGTACACTGCCTATACATGGTATGGCACAGGTAGTGTCATTTTTGTCATCCCTTTTACTGTGTGTGCAAGTCAGAGGGAGGTATCAGTCCCTGGGTCCCTACAGTGTCAGTGTGTGTGCTATGCATTGCCTCTTTGCCAAAGCATGGAAATACTGGGCATGCCTCCATCTAGTTACCAGGGCAGGCTCAGGAGGTTCCTCCTCTGAGTCCCTTTGTGCCTGTGGTGACCTTGGCAATGGTGGGGGGCTGTGTGGTCCTTCCCCATGCTGTTCCTGGTGCAGCTGTTTCTGCAGGATCATATTGTGTAGTATGGCACATACTATGAACATGTGTGCATATGTGGCTGGAGAGTACTACAAGGCTCCACCAGATATGTCAAGGCAGCGGAACCGTGACTTGTGCATGCCAAACACACGCTCTATAATGATCCTGGTTTGTTCCTGGTTTGTGCGTGTGCCTCATTATGGCATTCTTGTGTGGGTGTGTGTGCATTTCTGATGGGTGTCATCATCCACGGCTCCAGTGCATAGCCAGCATCCCCCACCAGATGGCCATATGGGACATCCCCAATGGAAATCCCTGATACAGCTGCAAGGAATGCCAGATGTGGGAGTCATGATAGCTTCCAGAGCTGCCAGCACACATATTCATAATTATGCCCTGGGCATTGCACATAAACTACCAGGTGATGGAGGGGAAGCCCTTGCAGTTTATGTAGGTCCTACCCTGCTCACTGGGTGGTGCTTTGATGTGGATATGCATGCAGTTTGTAGCACCCAGTACCTCAGGGTATTCTGCTAGTTGGTGGAAGAGGCGCATATTGCTGGTCAACTCCTCAGGGGTGCAGGGAAAGTATATATGCTCATCAGCATGTGGTAGCATGGCATCCAGGAACTGGTGGAGTACCCTGGATGCTGATGCCTGTGAGACCCCAATGATATCCCCAGTTGGTCTTTGGAAGGTACCTGTAACTAGTATTCTTAAGGCTACATATACCTTGGTATTCACTGGGATGAGTTCCCCTCTGTTGGCTCTGGGTCTGAGGTGAGGCCAGCACAGCTAGATGATTTGCTGCAGAATGTCCCTGTCCACCCTGTAATGCTTTAATATCTCCAGCTCATGTAGCCTCTGGTAGGTTACCCTGGGTCTGTACACTATTCTCCTCCTCCTCCTCAGTCTAGGATGGTTGTCAGCATTATCCTCCTCGCCACCCTCTGCCTCAAGCACATACTGATGGATCAAAGTGACAGCAGTCCCTAAGATTTTTTGTTGGTTTTGTCAGTTTAAAATTCCCCCGAATGTGGACACCAGTGGTATAGAGTTTGTGGGAAAAAACAGACTGAAAGGTGTTTGCATAGTTTATAGTAGTGTCTTTTGTTGCTGGCTGTGTAATTGACTGATTCTGATACATTCCACCTGCCAGCTATGATAGTTGTCCTTGATTGCCTTCCTACTGCTGTTTCCCCCTTTTTTTCCCTTTCCCATTTCCGCTCCTTTTAAGTCCAGATGCATGCCATGCATACCTGCTGCTCATATGTAAACAGTCTGCTATTTCCTGTTTTTTTTTTTTTTTTTTTGTTTAAGACTCAATGTGCACCGCGCACATCCGTTTAGGCAATGTAAACACTGCTAGGCAGCCTCAGACACACCCCATTCCTTAGCTGTGCTTAGCTACTTAGCTAAGGGCAAACATGGGCTGCAGAGCTCCAATGTGCTTACAGCAAGCATGACACACCCTCTTTTGATGTCATCTACTTCTCTTGCTTACACAGCCATCTTAGAGAACCTACATGGTTAGGTGCAGTCTGACACTTAGAAGAAATTTGTGATTCAGTAAAATTCCCCTTATTTGCATACCCCACTGCCTTACTCCATAGTTTCTGCACTCACACTGAGCCTTTCCCCTTAGCAACCACTGTTCTCTGATATTGTTTTCATTCCGCATGCCATTGACTATAATGGCAAAATGCAGATTTCCATGAAAATTGCTTTTTCACATTTTTTTTCTGCACGATCCCATTTGCGATCTGCTGCCCTATGTTTAAACTGCTGAGATTGGCCAAAAAAAAACTTTTATTTTTAAAAAACTAAACTATTTAGAATGCTAATGGCCATATATTTGGCCATTGGCATGCCTAATAAGTAGAATACATGCTTTCTTTGGTGCTGTCATGCCTCCATTTTGTTATTTGCAGAAATGTATTCGACTAGTAGCCGTATACATTTCTGTAACTAACACTGTTTCTGCATGGACACCTTCCTGCTTGCTGAATCGCTAATTCACCTCATTTGCATGGTTTTCACCAGCAAATGAGGTAATTACCATTAGGCAGTGGTGTCTGTGCAGGAACAGTGTTAGAGCTCTCGTGCACATCAGATGAGCTGTTTGCTGGATCGGCCATATTCCATGCAGGAATAGCTACACTGTTCCTCCATGCATTTTTCAGCTTGATGAATCCCGGGATAAGTCTTTTGGAATAGGGCATGAAGTAACAAACAGCAGAAGTTTATATAGTCCAAAGATGTAAACTTTAAAATTTAAGAAAGACTCTTTATCCCAATAGCACAGAGGCACAACATCCATTTGTACCTCTGGTGACTCAAGTTTGGAAATGGGCTTGAACCGTTAAGTATGGCTGACTGGGTGATAGAATGAAGTAGTTGATGGCCAGCTCTTTTATCCTATAGATAGGGTTTGAGAAAGCCCAATACCAGTGTGACCTCTGGCAGAGACAAGGAGTGTCACCAGATCATACAGTCAGATTACATGGGTGCATTCGTGACCTGTAGCTGCAAGGTGGTAGGTCCTGGCTCCATATATCCCAACTGTCTGAGGGATTCCTTAATCCATGCACCATAACTCTCTGAGGGAGTTCTTAATCCCTCAGACTACAAATACATTTTTATTTATTTATTTATCCATTCTTGATTGGGTTTCTCATATCACACAGTAGACTCTTTTCAGGGTAGACCTAGGGTGGTATTTATACTACTAGAGAAATTTAGCCAGGGCATCAGGGCCATGGGATCTTTTATATGCACCTAACTACCACCATCTCAGTTTAACATCTCATTCAAAGGATGGCACACACAGGAATGCAGCGCCTCTCCCATACAGTGCTACAGGGTCAGCACTCAAGCTACCTGGTCTGAAAATAGAGGCAGAACTTTCTGCACCCAACATGAATGTGCTACATGTTGTGTAACTGACACTGAAATAGTGCTACTGATAGTCAGTGATAGCGTTACCACTGAAGTTGACTTCCTGAGGAGTCCCCAGGGGTATCCAGAAGGAGTAGTTGGGGGATCTGGAGAGTTATGCAGGTTTGGAAGTCAGGAGAACGGGGGTGTATGGTGCTGGGAGGGCAGAAAGTTAAAAAATGAAGAAAAACACAGATTTGTAAAGAAGGAGATAAGCAGCCAAATACATTTTTGCAGGTGTCTTACGGCCCCTCCCTCTCCCAATGTAGAAGATGCACCCCACACACCCTGCTAAACAGCTAAGCATATAATTTATCTCTGTGGGCCCACTACCTTACAGATAATGGTACTGCTTGGTTTTAAAGTATAGCAATATGTTTTCTCTACTTTGAGGGAGTGTGGCCTTTCCTATGGAATATACAGAGTTTGAGGAATCTGAAAATGTAGTCAGATACAGCAAAGCTTCCTGCAAAAAAAAAAAGATATATATATATATATATATATATATATATATATATATATATATATATATATATATATATATATATATATATAAATATATATATATATATATATATACATATATATATATATATATATATTTATATTTAAATATATATATATATAAAGAGAGATAGAGATTGGTCTGCTAAATCTTAAAAGCTCATAATGCTGAAATTCAAAATACTGAGTCCAAAATCTTAAAAGTTCAAAATACTGAAAAATCAAAATACTGAATTTCATAATATCGAAAAAAAACTACAGAATACTAACACTTACTATACTCCACCAGCAGTACATAGCGAAACAAATAAAAGACAAGCCCCCAGATTCCTGCATGGCAGGGACTGTTCCTGTGCAGCACGGCAGCATGCCATGCATATATGTGAAGGCGTGCTGCCATGCTGTAAAACGGACATGGTTCTGTGTACAAGTGCAGGGGATGTGTCTGAGAGCAGAGCTCTCACAATACACATGCCCCCTCCACTCCAGAATTGCCATTCGGCAATTTAAAATGAGCGAGAATGTTTGTAACACCCCTAACCTGTCAGGGTATGAAATCTGGAAGAAGCCATAAGGGATAATCATCTCTACCAAGCCATAAAGTTGATAGAATAACAGGTTTAGCATAAGCACATAGCGCACACCTCCCAACCCATCAGAGTACGGAATATGGACAAAGGCATAAGGGACAATCATCCCTACAAAGCCAGAAAGTTGATAGAATAACAGGTTCAGGGTTAGCATGGATATTTTGAAGGGTACAAATTAAAGAATACAACAAATAATTTTTTTTTACATATGCAATAAAGTTTAAGCATAGCTGTGCAGGTGTGCCAATTGCTTAGCTACGCTTAGCCCAGCTGAAATGGCAGGATAAGTTAAAAAGCAGTAGACATCCAGTATAAGCATAAATGCAATAGTGTAGTGGTTAGAGTGTCTATCTTGCATGTAGTTATTCACGGTTTGAGCCTTACAAAAGCCATTTCCATTTTGTATGTGTAAATATTACAATTTTAATTTTTTTGTATATTTATTTAAGATGTAACTTAGTTTTCTCAACCAGAGTAGTGTATTAGGCCCAGATGTGATGTGACAGTGTAATAAAGTAGTGAAACCCCCATATAAACACAAGTTCCCCATACAGTATAGTCACACAAGAATAAATTAATTACAGCATATTGGGGGATGTCAGGAAAGGTAAATAAATCTATATTATGTAATGAATGATGAATCAATCCCATACAGGTGGAAGACCAATATAATAAAACATAAGCAATGCTAAGCATTGCACACCTATGCTGACTGCGTGTAAGCATTGTGTACATATGAATAGTAAGCAATGAATAGCCCATCTAAGTGGATTTGCCCATTGGTAAGCAATGCTAAATCTGCCCCTTTAAGCACTGCTAACCTTAGCTAAGTAGGTTTGCCTGTAACTTAGCTTAGCTCAGCATTTTCAAAACCATTCAAGCATGGCAAAGGGATGGAAATCGACTGTATTTAAACCCCGCAGGTGGGAATACAGCTCATAATTGGTTGTAGCTCTCCACTGTAGGCAGCATGGCAGGTGTTGGAGAGGGCATGCACTTTCTGGTACAGTGCTGGGGCATACAGGAGTCCAAGGTCATGGTAGTATTCCTGGTAAAAAAATATGACATGAGTCTGATGCAGGACTAGTACCAGGGCTCCCAATATAAAGCAGAAGCCTGGGAAAGTCTCATCCATGATTTCACCAGTGCCACTGGTATCCCTCGGACTGGTGAGCAGGTCTGGTACCACTATGCTGACTTGAAACAGAGGAAGAAGGAGCTCTTGGAACAGTGGGTCTAAGAATCCAGACAGAGGGTAGATGTCCCAGCAGTGTGTAAGTATTCATAGCAATAACTGTTTACCAAAGTCCAGCCTGTCTATGTGATGGATAGGTATGCATAAATGTTTCTCTATTTTCATTACAGCTCCAGCTGAGGGGGCTGCGAACCAGGAAGCCCATGCCAGCAGCTTGCAAAGGCTGCATCCCAAGCCTGGTGAGTAACAATCCTGCTTGTAGTAGTCATGCCACATAAATATAAAGGAGTAAAATGTCACCTGGCAGTATAAAAATGTGTATGGTTTCTACTGAATAAACCAGACAGTATGACAGTAATAGTCCCATATGGGTCATATTTAAATAAAAGTGTAACTGCCTGGCAATAAAGTTCTAAATCCTGGACTGGTTGTGTTTACTCTGGTATTATATGGCCTCACATGTTACATTCACCAAGATCTGATATCCGAATAGTACTGTTGTGTCAACAACTATTTCTCACACTTTGCTACATAAAAAATATGTCTAGGATTGTCTGTATAAGAATGTTCTAATTACAAGGTCAAACTGTACAACCAAGAGAGACTTAGACAGAAAACACTGAAGGAAAAAAAACAGCAGTTTTTAAATAGCTCACTCTGATTAAACACAAATTGTATTTTAGTAGACGCAGCCATGGTTCGAATCCCGGGAGTGGTAGTAAGTTGTATGCATAATCATACCTCTCAACTGTACAGATATCTGTAGAATGTCCGGATTTTTGTTCATATTTTTGGCCTGTTACTCTTTTTTTCCCTGACAAATCACTGTAATGATCTCAGGATTGTAGTCACTAAATAATGACATACATTTGAGTTTCAGACTTCAAATCCTTCAGATAAAATGTATATTAAAACAAATCCTGTTACTCTAGCAACTTTCTAAAAGTTTATAACAGCAATATTTAAAATATGTCCCTATTTGTACCCCCATTTTTTCAAGCTTTGTCCAGATGTTTTGCATGAAGAGGTTGAGAGGTATGTGCATAAACTTAACTAGGAATCTGGGAATATGTGTAGAAACAGTCAGGTAGTGTTAACAAACATTCCCCCCCACAGTTCTACCAGGTAAGAGAAGTAGAATGTAGCTATAAGACGGTTGAAGTATACACTGTGTACAAACATACCACTGCTCAAACCATGGCCATAGGTTATTGTAATAATACCTGTAGAGTAATGATTAGAGCAATGATCAATAAAGTTGTGATTACTGCAAGGATATACAAGTTAACTGACATCCCCCCCACCATATGTGCAATAATAATCTAAATACACAAATCAATGGGTATATTTTACTCCAAACCTACTGTTGGGGCATATGTCCTATTGTTCAACAAATATTGAAATGTGTTTCTATTAATGTTCCATGTTGAAATACTATCATGTTGCTATCAATGTAACCTGCATGCTGTTGTAAAGGCCACTGTGGTTCCATATATGCATGTGTTCTGTTTGCTATGCAACTGTTCCAAATCTGTTGTTTTTGGGTTAATGGGAATATCTATGCATGCTGTTATAACTAATCCTGTAGCAAATGCCAATGCAGGAGTTACCAGGGGCATGTTATGGGCTGTAATGGATGCAGGCACATAATGAACGTAACACCAGACAACTGCACAGGGTTGTGGCAGAACATCTGTCTGGTGCTCATGGCTGTCTCCAAGACCTTGTTGCAGCTAGGCATGAGGGCAATAAGATCCTGGATAGACTGTTGGGTGAGATCGGGGAGCTCATCAGCCGTGGAATATCTGTGCTTGAACATTTGGCAGGGGAGAGGCAGCAGCTGTGTGGACGTAGCTCAGCACCACAATCAGCTGGGGGTCCATGTGACTGTGCACCATCAAGCTCCCATAATGGCAGTGACACTGGCAGTACTGAGGGTGGTGTGCTCTCCATGCAATGATGTAGCAGGCCATGGTCACGTGATCCTGGCCGGTTCCAACAGGATCGCAGTTCCAGCAGACATCAGCCACAATTGGGGAGTAGTACTGCCTTGGTCCTTGTGCCTGGTGGTGCCAGTCAGACCCATGGCAGGTCCAGTTCCTGCATCTGTGGCCAGAGAGGGTGAACTGTACACCCTGCCAAGTATGGCCCACAGCTGTCCACAAAACATCAGTGTAGGGCAGCAACATTTATTTATTTATTTTACATTTGTTGACCGGGATAGTCTGTCTGGTTATGAGACCATTTTCAGAGGACGCCCAGGGAGAAAAGTTCCAGTTAAACAAGAACAACATTGACAGGTACAGTGTCGGTTTTAGATAGAATTTAACAGAAATATCTAGAGACAATAAGGAAAGTGCAATATACAATAGGCACTTTAGTTTAAAAGAGAAAGTTACAGGCAGACACAGACACACACATATCACAATCAGGATAGAGGTCACCAACACACATGCACCAAGCATGCATAGGCCATATCATTCCCACACTACAAACACACACCCATAATATCAACTGAGTGGCACAGCCTAGGCCTCTGGCAAACCCACACAACACCTTGTGTATATGATGAAACCTGTACCAGATCACTTCCATCCAAACCACTGATGCAGGGATATGCAAATATGGGTCTGATGCACAGGGTGAACATGATAAACTGTAGCTATGTAATGTTGAGTGTCCAAATTGAACTCCAAATTCAGTATATATGCACAGCTGTTGTTGTAGAAGGAATGGACAGCTATAGACCTTCCCTACACCCATCCTGCACATTCCTAGCTATCTTTCATGTTGTTTTACCCTCTTCATGCCCCCTTTTTCACCACTTTCCTATCACCCCTTTTTCCTTTTCTCTTAAAGAAATTAGCATGGGTGTAAGTGGGAGTAAGCAGGACTAAGACTGTATGCACGGTGCTAAGTGATGCCTACACAGATTAAGCACTTTTAGAGCTAACTGTCTATAAGCATATTTAACCGGAAGTTAGCAATGCTTACTGATGCTCAAACCCACACAAACCCACTTACAACTGCTTAAAAGTGCTTATTCAGTCTGCATCCAACAGCTCTTGGTCTGGCCAGCAAAAACATAATCAGCCCTTGGAAGTCTGAAATCCAGGACACTGCACATCATAGCCACAGCAATTTACCACTAAGCCATCTGAGCTGTAGATATGTCAGATGTTTTCTCAAACATATCATGCATCACGGTCATTCAACAGTAGGGAAATTGTATTTATATATTTATATGTATGTATATATATATATATATATATATATATATATATATATATATATATATCTATATATATATATATATATATATATATATATATATGTATGTAGTGCATTCGGACGTAACATATCAGTTAGTACAGTCATCCAACAGCAGGGAAAGGAGTCTGTAGACTCAGTCAGGTAGTCTCTCTCTCTCTCTCTCTCTCTCTCTCTATATATATATATATGTATGTATATATATATATATATGTGTGTATGGAGATGCATATATGTGGGCAAATATATACATGATACATATATACACTGAGAGATATACATCCACATTCGTATCCACATATATGCATACATCCGTAAATATATATATATATATATATATATATATATATATATATATATATATATATATATCTATATATATATATATATATATATATATATATATATATATAGAAAGGTTAATAAATACATATATATATATATATATATATATATATATATATATATATATATATATATATATATATATATATATATATATATATATATATGTGTATGCATACATAAATATATAGAAATATATGACAGCGACAAAGACATGGCAATCAGAGGGTCATGCTGCTGCACACTGGAATTCTACATCCGGAAACTAGGTCACTGGAAGTATTCCTTAAAATGGGGAACAATGACATCTGTGCTGTAACAGAGACCTGGATAAAGGCAGCAGGAAGCACCCCTGCAGTACCAGCCTATATGTAATTCCACAAGCTTTGGCTACAGAACGTGGACCAAAGCTGCAAAGGTTGTGGTATTTTCATATTCACAAAGGATGCACACACCTCTAGACTGGTAAACCAACATTATGGATTACAGATCCTGCATGCGGAGCTGACATTGGGTAAGACAGTGGTTCAGGTTGTAGCCTGTGCTAGGTCTCCATACATTTCCCAAGACTCACACTCCATGTCCATAAACACCCTGGAGAATATTAGTGTCCAACCTAACACTTTCATACTGGTTGACTTCAACTACCCCACCATTGAGTGGGAAAGCTACTCATGTACTGATGAACATGCCCATCACATCGACCTGGTCCTTCCTAACATGGGCGACTGTTGCTCTTCACCAATAGTCAACACCTCACTTGTTATATCTGAACACAAAGTAACCACTTTTAGAAATACACAGCCATCCTACCCCCCACTGCACAGGTAGACATGATGAAAAGCCTTTCCAAAGTTAACTATGGCCTCATAAAAGCAGAGGTGGCTAACCTCATGACAGCCGTGCCAATGGAGACTACTTGCATGACAGCTGAATCAAACAACAATGCACTATGAACACATACACAAATGCATAGATACCACCTTACCCAATACAACCAGGACCCTCACCTCCAAAAAAAGAAGCTGATCTGGTGATCCCCTGCCATAAAGAAACTGTACAACAGAAAAAGGGAACCAATGTGGAATAAGGTGAAGTCCCAAGACAGGAAATATACCATTATCAGCCTCAGTGAATAGTTGAGATCCCTCATCAAATGCTACAAAGTCAACTGTGAGAACAAACTTGGAGCACATAGTAAAGACAACCACAAGGCCTCATACACTTATGTCAAGAATCTCCATGGCAATACCAAGAATTGTTCTGAGCAATTAGACAATGGTACCTCCCAGACGGAGACAACAAATAATGCCAATATACTGGCTGGCTGACATCTTGAGTGCAAACAGTGCCCCCCCCCAACAAATCAATCACAGTACCAGTACACCGTCAGGCCCCCAGTATTACTGCAGCACAGGTTGCAACACCACTGTCCAAGGCCAAGAATACAGCCTCTATGGGACCTGAGAAAATCCCTGGCTGTGTTCTACATGAACTACAGAGTGACCTGGCACCTTACCTGTGTGCCCTGTTGAAGCACAGCCTCACCTCAGACTTTGTCCCTACTGAATTGTGAACTGCTACAGTCACCCCTCCCCACAAATGAGGTGTAACTACAGACCCTGGGAAATACTTCCCCAACTGCCTGACAAGTCAGTTATGCGAAGCCATGGAATGCATCATCATGCACCCAATAAACATGGATATGGGAATCTGCAGACTCAGGATCCCACACGGTTTATATTTGTGAAGGGTAGGTCATACTTGCTCATTCAACCTGGTCAACCTCTTGCCATCAATCACCTGAGCTGTGGATGAAGGCAAGGTGACACCTACAGCCTACATTGATCTTGCCAAAGCCTTTGATAACATTCACCACTCACTAAGCCCAGCATCAACCCCTGTATTATTAGGTGGGAACAGATGCACAAACACAGGGGGAGATTGGACATACTGCTGTCATACATTGAAACAGTTGAAGATGTCACTGGGCTTGTTGTAACATCCTTTATGAGGAATATGGCATCAGTAATACCAATAGATGTGAGTAACTACTGATTGCATTCCTCAGAGTCCACAACTGATATACTTAGGACACCAACTGTCTGGTGAACACACAAAACATGACAGGCAGACATGTGGCCAGTCTGTGGACAATGTGCCAGTGGAGAGGTATGTCAGAGACATATCACTGTGAGTCGTGACATCACACAGTAAATGCATGTCCACACAAACCATGTTAAGCCATGTAGATCTTCACAGAATGTCAATATTTAGTCAGCATAGTCTTTGTTCTGTTCCACCAAATATCTGTATTAGTCTGGCAAATAGCTGGAGATGGAAGTAAGGAAGTAATGACAGATACATGAGTTTCAGACCCTACCACCTTCAGAACAGTCATGGTAATGTGAAATGTATCATGCTACAAACTTCATAGGTTTGTAATAGGCATATCTACGATCTGTCCCAATATATCCCCCCCCCCAATGGCTTTGCCCACATGTGATGCTCTAAGAGGTGAATAGGTTGGGTCACAGCTGAGGAGCCTGACACACCCTGGGAAAGGAAAGCTCACTTATGGCAACCACTAGAGTGTCTGTCAAACAGTCGTGTCTGTGCCATTGCTAGGCCAGTTAATGGGATGTTGCTCATATCCATATGTTACCTGTAAATATGAGTATTATACATGTTTGTATTGTAAATCTAGGATACCTATATAGGCCATGAGCATAGTAAAGCACTGTTGCAGATGTCTGTGTTAAACTGCATGTGATATATTGAATTAATAACATTCAACTGTATAGTGTTCTGCTGGACAATGTACTTGTGTTATGTCAGCTATATTAATATTTTATCAAAACTGATTTCCCTGTTTTATCACCCAGTGATGTGGACCAATGCCCAGAAGTTGTGGTATAACAGGTTGATATATATGACTGAGCTGCAAGACTGTAAATATAGTGTGCCATACTGACATAGAACCCAAATGTATGGCAGGTATCCCCTGAGCATGTGTATGTATGCGTATGTTCAGCTAGAAGGTACAGAAGTAATAACATGAGTCACAAGCAGTCGGAAAAATAAGATGTGCATATTGCACATGTGTGTAATGTCACTGTCACTGCATACAACAAAATAAAATGTGTACTGCTACTGATTGTTGCATTGCCATGACACTGATATGGGTACTACAGTAGGGCATGCTTATCAGGTACTAATCAGAGAAGTATAAAACTGTATTATGACCCACTGTCCATGCCTACCACTAACAGCTATATCAACACACATATACACTGGCTATCAAAGTATACACACCCTGTTGCAATGCCAGGTCTGTGTGCTGTATGCCAATGAGACCACAGAAAGTCATGTCAAAATGTTTCTCACCTCAACTGTGACCCATAACCTGTACAATTCTATTGAAAAAGAAACAAAGCTGTTTCATGTAAGGTGAGCAACCATTGCCAAGTGAAGATGTGATATTATGTTAGAGTACAAACTAAGACAAATGGATGTAGTAAACATCTCAGCAGGTGTTTGCACAACATATCAGTGTAAGGGTGTGCACACACATTCAACTGGCTTACTGTACTGACTATTAATTCCCATATGTTTTCACAGGACAGGTTATGTTCCCTACTGAACTGAGCAGGCTATAGGTCACATCACAAGTGGGGATTGTGTTGACATGTGCTTTTGTGGGGTCATGTTTCAATTGCACAACTACTATGCAATGTAACAGGGGTGTGTACACTTTTTATCCATGGTAGCTATATGGAATCAGCAGTACAACCAGGCTCCACCAACGATAAAGTAATCCCCCTTGGTGGACAGCAGTAAGACACAAAGCACATGATAGATTGCTATAGTGGCTGTACAGGGACACATAGGTTCAGACCACAACTTGGAAGCAAGTGCACCTCTATCTGAGCAAGCATGTAGGTTCACAGGTGACTTCCTGTAAGGTTGACTATGACTAGAAATCAAACATATCCAAACCACCAAGGCCAACTGCAACCATGTCTCCACATATGCATGCAGTCTCAGAGGCAGTAACACAAGTCAACCTGTACTGGGGATAAAGCACACCTCATACAAACATGCCATGGATACTGGTTACCTGCATCAGACAGGATAGGTGGGAACAGTGTCACCCTGTTCACACATTTGTACAGGGGGATATGAACATCAACCACACTCCTGCCCACATCAGTGGTGAGCATGTACATAATGCTGACTGATGTCAACAACAGCAAGTCTCCATGGGGCATGAGAGGATCACAGTCTGCCTCCTACATGGACCCAGGCATGTGCACACAGCTCCATCACACACTACAGTCAAACACAGACTTGCCACCATCCCCACACCATCCACATGGAAGATGGCCACTGTCATCCCTCTACACAGAAATTAATGGAGTATAGTGGATTATGCCATTAAGTGTCCAACATTGGGGGAACTGGACAGGTCAGGGCCAGGAGTGTAATGCAAGATTTCAAACCCATGATAGCTTACAATGTTATGGTATAGTCTGTAATATTTGCAAGTAATATCCACTGTTGATGTGCACATGGACAACCATATGAGGTCCTGTGACCTTTTTTCCTGTTTATGTCTTCCAGGTACCATGCCGCAGGAACATTTGCCAGCGTTCACAAACCTTGAGAATAACACAATTATCCAATTCATCATCCAGCATCATGGCACACTATTCGGCCGCAGGGCCCAGAATCTGCAGGAGAGGACTGCCCTGTAAAATGAGCTCATCCACAGGGTAAATGATGTCAGGCTACACAGCTGACATTATGAGCAGGTGCGGCATTGTTGCACTGACATAATCCACCCCACCCTTCAGCGTGCTGTTGCTGTAAGGTGGGACCAGCTAGCCAGAGGTGGGGGTCATGCTAGCCAGCCTCCACTGACACATGCTGAGGAGCTCCTTGCCAGCCTAGGGACACCTGCCTGCCAGACAAGCCAGCAGGCTGAAGACAGCATTGTGGAGGTGGGTGCCACCCACACAATGGATGAGGAGCATGCAGGTAAGGCCCAAGGGCACATTACTAGACCACTGTAGGTTAACCATTTTTATCTGTAAAGTAGCTACATGCATATGTCAGATAAGATAGTCTGTTGCTGGAGTGTAGCAATGAACAGATGTGCATACTCCTTAGTATTGTGGGTTTGTACTGTCAATGTGCTGAAATGCTGCTTCCACCCTGTACCAATGGGACAGGTGTGGCTACTGACATTACTTCTCTCACACAACTGTTTAGGTCCCTCTGGTATACAACTGGGGCAGCAGCCTGTAGCTGGTGAGTATGGAGTTGTTTTGTTCAGGTTTGCCAATACACCAGGCATGTTATGGCCTTGCTATTTGCCATGTACACATTTAACACACCTACCCATAAAGAATCCTGTACATGTTCATTTTTGCTGGTGTTAACTGCACTGCATCACAGTGGTCACTATGGTGGGATATCTGAAGGGCATGTAAGATTCCTGCAGTATACTTAACAACCTGTCAGTGCAAGATGTGTGGACAAAGATGAACATATTGGTGGAACAAATGGCCTACAGTAGGGACATGTCTGAAACATTACCCTTATACAGTGGATACAACAGTGTATACACCACTATTACAATGGCAACTGTCCCTGATATAAACAACAGCAGACCACAATAGCACATTCCGCACCTTTTACAACCTGTAATGTGATCCTAACATGAGCAATGAATGTGTAGTATGGAATCTTATGTTAGGACAACAAATATGGGGAATGCAAACCTTACCAAACACTGGAAGCATATGTGTGTACACACTCCAAATAACTTATTGTGAAAGCAGTTTGTGATGTACTGACAGCATTCACTCTTCCTGATTACACACCTGCCATCAAGGACAGGGCCTCAATGTCACACTAAGTAATGGTTTGCTGTCCAAGAAGTATGTCCATGACATTTGCCCACTCACCTGCAACAGAGGCAGCCGTGGCTTGCACACATCTTACAAACCATGAAATGGATCCCATATTCGAAAGGGAGCACTCAGGAGTGGGAAATGTAGCCTTACCTCACCATTGCATATACCATGGCAAACAGTGCAGACAGTCATCTATCTGTATATAAACTATGGGACAACATTGATGTAGAAAATAAACAGAGGCCCATCCAAAACAGATGACAAAACATGTTGCAAACTGTTCATGGAGGCTGCCCAGAAGCATGCAGCAACACTGAGGGACTTTCAGGAATGTCTAGCAAGTACTGACTGTGCAGTACTTGTGTCAACAATCACCTGGATTCTGCATAAGTGTGGCCTATGAGTTAGGGTAATCAGACAGAAGAGTTGCCCCACATGAAACAGCATCCAGGGCTCTGTACAGGTAGAATAAGCATAACATCAAGTCTCCCAAAAACATGTGTTGCAATGTGTAATGGAGTCATGAGACCAAGGCTTAAATCTACAGACAGTATTCATAAAGATCCGTGTGGTGCACAAGCAACACCTCACTTCAACTCTGGGCTACCATCCCCAATTTTTAGCTTGCTGGTGCCAGTGTACACCTTTAGGGTTGCTGTTCATTAGCTGGAACTAGGCCAGTAGACATGGTGTTTGGAATTTGGAACACAGCAAAATAACACTCATGTTTGGCCCATAGTTGTCAGGCGTCTGCAATAAGGCTGACAATGGGTAGGGGTGTCAGCTGGAAACACAACAATGAACTGAAGCATACATCCAAAGCTTGCTAAGAATGGCTGCATCTGAACACAGACAAGGTTATGAATTGTGCCAGATATAACTCAGACTCTACAGCAATAATGAAGCCACTGTGTGACCTCCAAGGGCTGTGCACATGAGCTGACCTTGTTATCTGGCAGAGTTGGGGGACCTTTGTAGGGCAGAGTGACCAAATAATGGCAAGTGAAGATGGGCCATGCTAGTATACCCCTTCCAGGAATAGTGACTGCTGTAGTTAACTTAACAGGTGCTTCAACAAACCATTGTGTTAAGGGTGTACACACTTATGCAACCCACATATTGTATGCATCTCATTCAGCATCTGCATGACTAACACATTCGTTTGATACTGCATTGGATTGCACAGGCCATATGTCACATGTCAGGTACATGTAATGTTAACAAATGCAGTATTGTGGCCCCATTGCATATCATAGAAGAAGCTGGCATGTCAACAATGGTGTGTACACTCCTTATAACCACATTAAGCTTTGAAGGCTGTCAGTGTAACCAGATTTTATTGTACATAAATGCACTGCTGATTACGAGATCTGCAAATCAAAGGTCAGACATTAATTATTGACATCAGCCCTCATATCATCCCAGGTATGTGTCAGACAAACACATAGGCACTGTGAGCAACAGATCCTGCCACACATGTACACATTCAGCAATGGTGTGTACACTTGTGAGGTATGGTGTACAGTACATGCCAGTGTGCTAAACAGGTGCACAGCAATACTGTCTACATGGATACAGTGTGTTCCAGGGGAAGGGGCATCACCTACTAACACAACTCATGCATCAAAGATATGTATAATGTTGGTAACAAGGATTGAGTATGACTGAAGTGCATACTGTTGAGTGGCATATGTCATGTATGTTGACTGTTGAGTAATGAGAGGTCTGTGTAATATCTTTGTGCCACCTCACCTGTAAGTGTGTGTGTGTGTGTGTGTGTGTGTGTGTGTGTGTGTGTGTGTGTGTGTGTGTGTGTGTGTGTGTAAACCATGACATACAGGTCTTAATTTACATTTCTTGTCTGCCCCTTACAGGTGGCGAGGTGGGTCAGGGTCCCTCCTGCAGGCAAACTGATGTTAGTGTCCATACAGATTGTGACAATGATGATAGGCATAGTGAGTCACAGGCAAGGTTGTCAAGGGCTGAATCTGTGCCACTGGCTGACAACCCACTTTTATCCATCCCATACCCGCATACAGTCACAATGCCCATACATACCCCATCACTAGTGGCCATAGATGAGGGGCAGTTGGTGGGTGGTGGCATGGGACAGGAAAGTGTGGTGACTATGGCAAGTGTGTCTGTACACAGCAGCCATAGCTGGATGACCAGTGAGGTCCCACACAGGCAGATGTACAGGGGTGTTGTAGGAGGTCTGCTGGTCATCATGCCCCTAGCAGAAGTGCCACAGCAGGTGTCACCAGATGCATATTTTGGGCCATTATGGAGGCACAAGCATGTATGGAACATTACACCAGAGATAGTCTGAGGCTGCAGAGGGCTACTCTTCCTGCGGTACGTGACTACATTTGTGATCTTGCAGATGCCCACTGTTATTTTGCAGAGGTCATGGATAAAGAGTTGGGTGTGATGTGGGAATCCTCGAATGTGTGGTGTCTGTCATAGAGCATGTGGTGGGACTATTGTGCCGGCCACGTGGTAGTAGGTCAGCAACACCAACAGTTGGAGGTCTACGTGGATGTGCAACATCTCATGGCCACTCCCGTAGTGGCAGTACCAGCACCAGCACTGCAGGGGCAGTACTGTCCACACCACAATGCAGCAGGCCACATGCACGTGGCCCTGGCTGGTCCCAACAGGGATGCTGATCCAGTGGACAATTGTCATTGTCAGAGGACAGTGCCCTATCTGGGCTTCTGCCTGGTAGTGCCCATGCAACCCCTGGCAGGTGCAGTTCCCATGTCCATGGCTGGACACGGTGAGTTGTACACCCTTCCCTGTATGGTACACAACTGTCCAACATACACCTGTATAGGACAGCCACATGGCAGAACTGTGTGCATACATACACACACACATCACCAACACAGCTAGGGCACCTCCATACCTACACACACCATGTCTGCACAGGCCATTTAATAAAGAACCCCCTAACCCACACACATGATGTCAACCAAATGGCTCAACCTAGGCTTGTGGCAAACCAACACCACACCCTGTGAATATGATGATACCTGTGCCATATCTCTGTCATCCATACCATTGATACAGGAACATGCTAATATGGTTCTGATGCACAGCGAGAATGTACTAAAGTTTAGGAATGTAATGCTGTTTAATGTGTTGTCAGCTGGAATGTTTAATGCTTACATATCAGGGTGTGTAGTTGTCCAGTCATGATGCATTATAGCTATTATTAACACTGACTAATTGTGGTCTCCATAATGTATTCTGCTTGTATTCAAGGTGTCGGTGTGTCAGGAGGATGTTGGTCTGTTGTCCTTTCCTACAAGGGGTGTGGTGACACATTGACTGTGTGATATCCCAGGTACAGCTGAACACAAGTACAGGTCTGTATAACAGTTACTGCATGTGCCACATGGCTGATAGGTCTGAGGGGTGTATACAGGTGAGTGCATGGTGGCTGATGTAAGCAGCTCTTCTACAGTGGACAATGGTAAGTGTACTGGGTGGCACACACCAAATGTTTGTGAATAACACACACACACACACACACACACACACACACACACACACACACACACACACACACACACACACACACACACACAGGCATTTGTGTTGATACAATACACACAGAATACAGTTCACATGGATGTACTTCATTTTGCAGAGAACTCTTTTTGGCCTATGTAATTCCACCAAGACCAAATTGCCAAAACATCACATCAGTAAATAATCAGTCCACCAGTTTAATGTCATTGAAAATGGTACTGGCAGGGTATATGTCCTCTTCCCTGATGTAGTGCAATCCTGGAGTTGGTAAACATAGGTGTGCTGGTGTGGGGAGCACAGGCCCCATTTTGGAGGGTGTGGGGTGGCATAGAACCACACATAGTATGATTAACAACTACTTAACATCTTAACATAATATGTACAGTATAACAGCACACTAAGTGGGGGGATACACACAACAGTAACCCCAAGGTGGGTGGCTGTGCCCACAACAACACACCCAACTATATATACCAACTCCAGTATTGCTGTATAGCTGTACAGTGAGGAAGAGGGCATTTACACATTCACTACTTGTTTTGATGGAATGAATTACCACAAGATGATTGCTTTGAAATGTTACCTTTTGCCAGTTAGTTCTTCGACAAATGATCTCCTGGGAAATATATTTTCTGCAAACTGAAATAGATCCCTTCATATACACACACACTTATCAATACTGAGAGTAGACCCCCTATCTAGGTACATATTGCTACTAATGTGTTTAGCTTTAATTGCACACACCACAGAGCTTGGAGGGTGAGGTGTGTCCTGAGCTTCCTGTAAAGTGAACAACATCAGCAGGCCTTGTACAGTATGGTAATGGGGGATGTACTGGGTGATAATGGACAAGACATAGTATAACATACTGTCATATACAGATTGACAAACACATACAGTCATAGACACATTCGACAAACCTGGGTTTAGCAGTGCTGACTACCTTGTCAGTGAGTCCATACTATTACAAAGTGTTTGACCCCAGCACATGCATAATTGGCCTGAAGAGTGTCATCAGTTACCTGTATGGTTGATGGTGACAGCGGTCCTCATACAGTGGACCTTGGGACATGTACTGGGGCTACCATGGTGTAAAGACAGTATACCCAGCACCCCCACCCCACACTGGATATTGTACTCACTGAAACTCATGATAATGCTCTGACATACCAACGATCACATATTGACCAGGACTGCAATACAAACCCTTGTGTATCTAATTATTGCTATTACAGGGATATGCATTTATTGCACATGCCACATGGATAGCAGGCTGAGGGTTTTGTCATGGGTCTCCTAATGTCAGCAATATCACCATCACTATATAATGTGTGGCAAGGTTTAGTGTATTTGGAGAATGTGGCCTCAGAATGCTGTCCCCTACAAATATGCACACTCACAAACAATTGCACACACACACACACACACACACACACACACACACACACACACACACACACACACACACACACACACACACACACACACTCACATTTGCCAGGACTCAGAGGGTAACCCACACCTACATACCCATCTATAGAACAGTGTTATGCTGGTACTGCAAGCTCCACATAGCCCACAGGGTGAAGAGTGGCACAAAGTACATTTAATATGAATTACAGCAGCAGCCCTTTCTAAGTATAGCAATGGGGTGTGCAGTAGGTGAGAAGGCCTTCAGAGTATTTTCAACTACAAGTTTACAGACACACAGACACTGTTATACTCAGTAATGCACACAGACACGTTTGTCAGTACTGAGGTCCATAGGTGCAGGTGTTCCTAGGTGTGTACCAGGCTAACGTCCATGGAGAGATGAGAAGAGTACGGCATGTGAGTACACTGGTATCATGCCACCTGACATTTGTCAGCAGGCCATCTATCAACTGATGCCACTTGAGTGATCCCCAGGGTGAGAGTTAAATTCAACATCCACTCATCTGGTTTTCCCTTGAAGAAAGCCAGTGAGGTGCTCCAATTGACATGTATGCAACATATATTACATAACATGTCCAGTGTCTGAGTTAGGGAACCTGTACCCAAACATGTTCTGTTGACTGTGGTAGTCCGGTTGAGGTATCCATGGCATGTGATGCATATAGAGTGGGGTTTCCTAGCTGTGGCATTCATAACACAACTGGGCAGAGATGTCAGTGTCAGTCAATCCAAGATTGCCTGTAAGCTGCCAAGATGAATACCTGACATCTGCACATCTGTACAGAGGACAGACATAAAGTAGCTAGCCAACAGGTTATGCATTAGGATGAATGTTTTGACAGATGTCTAAAACTGATAGATATGCCATTACTACATGACAGCAGTCCTCAATGACATGTCCTGAAAACATAGTAGTCTACAGTTAATACCAACATATCAGATCAATATCCAATAGGAGATACATAAAAACATGCAGCTCAAACACCAAGAACACAATAGTCAGTACTCATAGTCCAGCTTTGCATGCAGGGGTGTATAGTTCCAGTATTACAATCTGCAATCTACTCTTACTTGGAAAAGTACTGTTAAAAGTAGTAATGTAATGATACAATACTTGCAAGTGTGACTACATATAACCTGGATACTACCCAAGTATGAAATACATACAAAGAGAAAAGATTGTGGTACTATCCATGTTTACTCAGGTGTCCAATACAGTATACTCAAACCCCTTGCTACTGTAATGACAGCACATAGAAGCATGTTATGTACATGGAATTAAATGCACTTATTAAAGATGTCATTATCCTGCTATTTGATCAGATTGGAATGTGATCACTGGTTACCAGGGCTGGGCTATACATAGCAGGTGTAAGCATTGCTTAAATGTAAATGCTAAGTGTATTTGCACACTGTTAAGCGAAGCCTATACTGTGTAAGCGCATATTCATTTAACCATATGTTAGCAGCTCTTAGCTTTGCACAAACCCACGCAAACCCACTTAAAGCTGCTTTAAAGTACCTGAATCATCCTGTCTCCATCAGCTCTTGTTCTGCCCAGCAAAAAAATAAATAGCCCATGCAGGTATTGAACCCAGGACCCTGTACACTACAGTCACAGCACTTAACCACTAAGCTGTGAGGATGTCCATTGCTTTTTTAAATATATCATTCAGTACACATACTGAATAGCAGTGAACAATTTGCTTTGACTACTACAATTGTTTAGTACTTGTAAGTGAATATAGTGATGAATCAGTCATGTTCTTATATGTAAATATAGACATACCAGATTAATATGGTGGGATACATCTGAGAAGGTATATACAACACTACATACATATGTATATATATATATATATATATATATATATATATATATATATATATATATATATATATATATATATATATACATGCATATATACATGTATATATATATATATATATATATATATATATATATATATATATATATATATATACATACACATACATACACACACACACACACACACACACACACACACACACACATGTATATCTATAGATAGATATATTTATATATAAATAACATATCCCCACAACATGTAGTGGAGTCATACCTCAGCACCATAACTCTCAACCTCTTAGTGCAAGGGAATGTAATGTGCATATTGCAGTTATAAATGTAGAATTTTGCAACAGTGACAGGGGTTGTTTCAACACACGTTGTGAAGGAAGGCTCATCTGAAACTGACATGTACGCCATCAGTTACTGACAGACATCATAAAATCATCATAGTGAAGTACCACACATATCACCGTAATGATCCTGTGGAATACAGAAGAAATATGAGCAATAAACATGGACAGTCTGAAACAATCTGGTTAGTCATGAGGTATACACAGAACTCCTTAGTGCAAGAAATGTGGAACAAGCATGACAAAGGGGATGTTTAAAGCCATGAGAATAGGGATATATCACAAATACTGGAGTAGATAAGCTCACACAGTTGATGCATTCACAAACTCCTGTCTGTCCTAATACATATTAACTGGAAGAGCAGAGGTCCCAAGCCCACATACTTCCCACTAGTTAGTGACATACATCTTCACAGCAGCCCACTGCTTTGTCAGAAATACACAGCACATATGATGGCCAGGCAACAGTACATCTGACAAATATCTGGACATAACATCACACTAGGGTAAATACACTGAGCTGCTATGCATGTCACCAAGCACTGTCTACACTACAGGCAGACCACCACAACACTACCCCAATTTACCTATGGGGGAATACACATGTAATTGCAAATGTAGCAGGCACTACAGGCATGTAACCGCATGGAGTAACAGACACCAGTGTGAAAGTGCATACCCACAACCAATCTCAACACATTCACAGTCACATAATGGTAAGCCTAAGTAATAGTACAGAATATGGACTGTGTAAACAAAAGCTATGATCATGTTTTCCACTCACACACTAACCCTATATATACTGGCCGAATTCACAGTGTAGTCTGATGCTTGACTGTGGTATGGGACATGTCTCAGTCTGGAACTACAAACATATAGGCTGATAGGGTATCAGAAACTGGAGCAGCATGCAACATCAGACAGAACAGGACCAAGAACTCTGACATCTACCCCAGTCTGTACACAGGCCAAATAACATATTGACAATACACTGCTACATAATACAGACACTCTGTCAACAATCACTGTAAGTACACAGACCTCACTTCTGTACAGACTACAACAGAATGTCCAGGTTTTGTCCACAAATATTAGGCCTGCTATACATTATATGTCTGGCAGTCTGATATATCACTGACTTGCTATCAGGAATTATGTCAGTAAATAATGAAATACTGTACATATCCACCTCTCACTGCATGACATATGAACAAAGAGTGACAGATGTGGGAAACAGAGGCACAATCACAGGGCCAATATTGACATATTGAAGTTATAAACTGAGAACATTGTTGGTGTAACAGGGTTTGTAGTGACATATCCCTTTTGAGGGATTTGAAGTCAGTAACACACATGGATGTTACCATTTACTGACTACAAACATCAGAATATGCAACTGCATTTATAAGGACAGAAAATCTTTGAGTAACACACCAAATCTGAGACTCCAAACTCTGGCCAGTCTGCAGATAGCCCTACAGGTGAATGTTTTCTCAACCACATAACACTGTCATGCCAGACTTTAAATAATTCAGAACAGCCATATCCACACAATCCCTGTTAAACCAACATTACTTCAAATGCAGAACAGCAATACTTACATTCTATCCTCATGTCTGGAACAACCCCCTCCAGTTTGTTGCCCTGTCTTCATAGTGTTTGTTGTAAGAGATATTACCAACTACCCTCTGTGATTCTGATTGTCAGACACCCACATGAAGTCCTGCTCACAGTGAAGGAAAAGGGTCAACACCCACTTGTAGTGCTTAGTTATAGGAGTGTGTTTCCATGCAATTGGCTCTAGGAATTATACCATAGCTGTTCCATATGCAATTAGCAAGTGGGGGGCTCCAGTTCATGCACAGGCCATCAGCTGATCATGAACATTACCTACCAAAGTCAAGCTACTGCCTATGCAAAACAGATGCATTTTCCCACATCTAACAGAGAGGGGAGAGAGAGACAGAGAGAATGAAAGAAAGGAAGAGAGAAAGAGCCAAGCATGTTTGTGTATGATCTGTGGGTGGTGAGAGGTCTCTGGGTATTATAATGGTTGCCTATATATACATTTATGGCTGTGGTTTGTATACAAAAACCTCTACAGTGTTTGACAAGTGTTGGCCTTGACGTATGAGTCCTCAATATGAAAATGTAGCAAAACCCACCCTGCAATGGATCTTATTATTACACAATCACACCAGCACACACACCCAAACACTTGACAGTACTGAGTTTCAAACCCCTACCAAGCTAGGTACTGCTACTATAGTATTACACATGTATCTCATGCCCAATGGAGCTTATATGATGTATAGCTGTCCAAAGGTATCTTTGAAGGTGAGTGACATCAGCAGCAGGGCTAAAGCAGGGGTATGGGAAGTAAATGTCCACAAAATCAGGTGTCATCAAAGACACACACACTCATTTTACAATTGCCGGGACCAGGATTAGAAACCCAACGTAACTAGTTTGTTACACTATGGTATCATGCAGTTATCACATGCACCACAGACCTTACATGTTAGAAAGCTGTATATCAGCAGCATGGCTAAAGGAGGGGTAAGGGAAGTGCAGTAAGTATGAATTTCTACAAAATCAGGTGTCATCAAAGACATACACACTCATACACACAAACGCCCACATTTTTACAGTTTCCAGGACCAGGATTACAACTCCTATCTACCTAGCTTGTTACACAATGGTATTACGCAGTTATTGCATGCACTACAGAGCTTATATATTAAAGAGCTGTCCAAAGGTATCTTTGAAGGTGAGTGACAGCAGCAGGGCTAAAGGAGGGGTATGGGAAGTGTAGTAAGTGTGAATGTCCACAAAATCAGGTATCATCAAAGACACACACACACATTTTCACAGTTGCCAGGACCAGGATTAGAACTCCTACCTAACTAGTTTGCTACACTATAGTATTACACAGTTACTGCACACATCACAGAGCTTATGGGTTGAGATTTTGCCAATGGGTTATTTCAAGGTGACTGACATCTGTAGGAGTGATAAAGTAGGGCAATGAGATGTGTAGTGAGTGAGGATGGCCTCAAAATCATTCTTCTCCAAACACACACACACACACACAGTTTAACAGTCATCATGTCTAGGATTAAAACTCCTACCTAACTAGTTTAGTTCACTACAGTATTACGCAGTTATCACAAGTGCCACACAGCTTATAAGGCTGAGACTTGCCCAAGGGGCTATTTCAAGGTGACTGACATCAGAAGGGGTGCTAACATGGGCAATGGGAAGTGCAGTGTGTGGAAATAGGCCATAAATCATTCCTCTGGAAACAAACACACACACTCACTCACTCACACACAACTTCACATTTGATAGGACTGAGTTTACAAATGCTACATGAATACCTATTTGTACTATTATGTTACACAGTTATCACAAGCACCATAGACACTATAGGGCTGAGGATTAACAAAAGGTATGTCTACAGTGATTGGCATCAGCACATCATGTGATATAGGCCAGTTGGATGTGTAGTGGTTGAGACAGCCCTCATAATGGCATTCTCCCTGTCACTGTCTAGCTCTCTCTTCCCCGCATCTCTGTGCGTGTATATTTCACATATTATAGTCTGTTGGCCTTAGATATGTTTGGGTATTCCTGTTCAATGTGTGTGTGTGTGAAGCATAATCAGTGTGCAGTTTGGTGTGTGTGCACAGACATCTGCAGATGACAGATATGTATAGTCGACTGTGTTGTCAGACATGGGCTTCATTCTCTTAAGTGTAGGAGCATGCCCAGTATGACCTTCTGTATTGAGTGTGTGAATACATTCCAGGTAGGGTTGTACTCCAGTCCAGGCTTTGGTGGTCTACACCTACAGCTAACAACCTGTTTCTGCAAGATATCTGTAGATAGGTTGACAATATGAAGTCACAATAGGCGAATGATAGGGGAATACTGTAACTATTGCTGTCTGTGCTGCTTGTGTTACATGGTTGGTGTTAGCAGAGCTATTCAGACATATGTACTGTTTTACACTGTGATGTATTATGTCATCAACTATTGACAGATAAGATTAATTGCTCACAGTTATTTACCAGGAAATACAAGTTGAATGCAGCAGAGTCCAGTATTGTGGTCCAAAGCTTACACATTCTTACACACTCATGCCATTCTGGAGGGGTAGCTACAGACATTTGCAGATGGGTATGTGTAAATGGTCTAGCACCTTGGTAGTATGGTGGCTGATGATCCCTTTCTTGTACATATATCGACTTAACAGAGTGCCTATATCCTACTGTGGCCATACCTCTCAGCTGTACAGATTCACCCAGATTACCCAGAGGCAGAGCTCATATATCTGGTCAGTTCTCCTTCACATTGTGTTTTACAGCAGGTTTGTAGCCACACAGTCCTGGGTTTGCAGGCAGGGGTAGTATGGGCACACATCAGAGTTTCAGACTTCACACACTCCATGACGTCCCTGCTTCTACACCCCCTTCTGTTATCCTATCCTCTTCATAACATTATGTGAGTGATATCTGAGAAGTATCTCTATAGCTGGCCCTTCATTCCAGTGGTATTTATGGATTGGTCCACAGTTCATGCAGTAGGACATGAGGGGCATGCTACTGGGATTTGTGAACATGGCCTTGCATTTGTGTTTTGGTGACTATGTTTTGTTGTCAGTTAGGACCCCATGAGATACCATACACTGGCACTACAGGTGAGGCACAGGCCTTTGACACAGGACTATAGGCCATTCGGAAGTGATGCAGGCCATCTGTAGCAGGCTAATACATTCTGTCACTCCTACATTCCCAGACTACGAGCCAGTGGATTCCCCAGGGGTGACAGGGTAAGTGTGCGAGGTGTTAATGGCTACACTTCCTATCCATATTGATCCATTGGTCTGGATGCAGGCAAGGTGCTACTTACAGTTATGGTCACACCTGCGTAGGACACCTATGACCACTGATATTACTCCTCACACTTACATGTTACTGCATTTCTATATAGGATTCTGGAGGGGGGGGCACACCTGACAACTTTAAACATTTGCTATGACTGTACTGGTATTTCAGGTACTCTGTTGGCTTCCATTTCATATTGTATTTGGACCTATCATGCAGACTGGATGCATATTAGTAGAATACAGATCTTAGGTTTTATTGACCTACATTTCTGTTTCAGACTTCTTACCTTGCAGAACTAACATACAACTGCCAGACCCGTTGCAGTCTGTCTGCATAAGTCTGGGGAGGGGGCTGTTCACCATTGCCATCGATTGGAGGCCTTAGCCCAGCCTTTCTTTATCATCACCTACACCTGTCCTGCTGGCTAATGCTGGTGGTGGGTATGTGAGCCTCACTGACATGCATGTGTGTGTACTACGGACACACATTTGGGCCATCACATGTACTGCAGTGGGATTTGTCACCTTGAAGTACTGCCTAGTATGTTGACACCAGCATTTGTTATGGATTTCATGCTGCCCATATAGGTGTCCACTGTGTGCTGCCATCCCATTCAGCCACCCTATTCCCTTGCATGCTCGCGTCCATACCATAGATACAACTATCAGAACATTCTACTCCATTCAGTAATTGATAGGAAGAGTGACTTACCTTGTGACTGGGACAGTATTGAGGACAGTGCTGGAGGGCTGACTATGTCGGATGCACATAGTAAACTCCCTATAAATGGTAAAGCACAGGTAGTGTCATTTTTGGCATCCCTTTTAGTGTATGAGTGAGTCAGAGAGAGGTGTAATTCCCTGGGTCCCTACTGTATCAGTGTATGTGTTAAGCATTGCCTCTTTGCCAAGGTCTGGGCATACTGGGCATGCCTCCTTCTGCCTACAAGGGCAGGCTCAGGCAGGTCCTCCTCCAAGTCACTCTGTGCCTGTAATGGCCTTGGCAATGGTTGGGGGCTGTGTGGCCTTGCCCTGTGTTGTTCCTGCTGCAGCTATTTCCACAGGATCATATTGTGTAGCATGGCACATACTATGAACATTTGTGTACATGTAGCTGGAGAGTACTGCAAGGCTCAACCAGATATGCCCAGGCAGCCAAACCCTGACTTGAGCATCCCAAACACATGCTCTATTATGATTCTGGTTTGTGGGGGTGCCTCATTATGGCATTCTTGTTCAGGTGTGTGTGCATTTCTGGGGGGGTGTCATCAGCCACGGCTCCAGTGCATAGCCAGCATCTCCCACTAGGTAGCCATATGGGATGTCCCCACTGATAAATGACTGGTACAGCTGTATCATATGCCAGATGTGGGAGTCATGATAGCTTCCAGGCTGCCAGCACACACATTCAAGATAATGCCCTGGGCATCACACACAACCTGGCAGTTGATGGAGGGGAAGCTCTTGCAGTTTATGTAGACCCTACCCTTCTCACCGGGTGATGCTTTGATGTGTATGTGTGTGCAGTCCACAACATCCACTACCTCAGGGTATTCTGCTAGTTGGTGGAAGAAACACATATTGCTGGTCAACTCCTCACGGGTGTTGAGGAAATATATGTGCTCACCGGCATGTGCTGACATGGCATCCAGGAACTGGTGTAGTACCCTGGATGCTGATGTCTGTGAGATCCCCAGGATATCCCCAGTTGTCCTTTGGAAGGTACCTGTGGCTAGTATTCTTAAACCTACACATACTTAGTATCCACTGGGATAGGTTCCCCTCTTTTGGTTCTGTGTGTGTGAGGTGGGGCCGGCACAGCTCAACAATTTGCTGTAGAATGTCCCTGTCCACCCTATAGTGCTCCACTATCTCCAGTTCATGTAGCCCCTTTTAGGATACCCTGGGTTTGTACACTCTTCTCCTCCTCCTCACAGTGGGTCAGTTGTAAGAATTCACATCCTCACCACCCTCAGCCTCTTGCACATATTGATGTATGAGAGCGAGAGCAGCCCCTAACATTTTATTAGTTTTGTCAGGTAAAATTTCTCCATCTGTGTACACTGGTGGTGTAGAGTTTGAGGGAATAAACAGGCGGAAAGGTGTTTGCATAGTTTATAGTAGTGTACTGGGCTGGGATGGGCTGCTGCCTGTGTAATTGGCTGATCCTGATACATTCCACCTGCCAGCTATGCTAGTTCTCCTTGATTGCCTTCCTTCTGCTGTTTTCCCTTCCCATTGCCTTCCCGTTTAAGCCCCAGGGCATGCCGCACATACCCAGTGCTCAGATGTGAGCAGAGCTGCTATTTCCTGTTTATTTTATTATTTTCTTTTTTGTTTAAAACCTGGAGCACAGCGTACACACCCATTTAGGAAACGTAAACATTGCTAGGCAGCCTCAGACACACCCCTTCCTTAGCTTTGCTTAGCTAAGGGCAAACACAGGCCACACAGCTCAATAAGCTTGCATGACACTCTCCCTTATGAGGTCATCCACCTCTTAGACTTATACAATGGTGTTGCTGCATCTACATGGTTGGGTGTAAGCTAACACTGAGAGAGAATCTGTGATTCAGTATCATTCCCCTCATTTGCATAAACCAGAATGCTAATTCATAGTTACCACACTCACACTGAGCCTTCCCCCTTAGCAACCACTATTTCCTGGTATTGTTGTCTTATACATGCCATTGACTATTATGGCAAAATGCTGATTTGGGTATAAATGCTTGTTTTCCCCTTTTTTTCTTATTTTCGTGGGGATCCCGTTTGCGCTCCACTGCACAAAACTTAAACGTCCGAGATCGGCAAAAAAAATAAACTTGTTTTTTTATAAAATTGCAACTAGTTTTCATGCCAATGGCCATATATTTGGCCATTGGCATGCCTACAACATTGAATACATGCATTCTTTCACGCTGTCATGCCTCTGTTTTGTAATTTGCAGAAATGTATTCAGTTAGTAACTGAATACATTTCTGCAGGTTACACTATTCCTGCACAGACACCTGCCTGCTTCCTGGATCACTAATTCACCTCATTTGCATGTTTTTTACCAGAAAATGAGGTAATTAGCATATAGCAGTGGTGTTAGTGCAGGAATAGTGTAGGCACACTTGTGCACGTCTCGGGGGCTCATTCCTGGATCTCTAGTTGGCCATATTACATGCAGCATCTCTTGCACTATTCAGGCACTCCATCCAGTGCTTTCTGAATCCAGGGAAAAGCATATTGGTTTACTCCAACTGCACTCCCACACTCCCTTCTACTTAAATATATCAACTCCGAGATCGCACTTTATTACAAAAAGATGAGTTATATTGTTGTATAGCAAATTAAAAGGGAGCATGACTAAGGTTACAACAGGCAGTCATGAAGCACATAATAGTATGTTTGCCATTTTCTATCGTGGAGTGCAATCTCAGAGTTGATACATTTAAGTAGCAGGGGGTGGGGGGTCAGTCCCACACATGGGCTGTGCAGGGGGCTTGCCCCCTGCTTATAGTTGAAGAAGAGTAATATCTTTGATTATGTAGTTGTGCTGGGATATTGTAAGTGTTGGTGTAGTCTGTTTTTTCAATATTATGAAATTCAGTATTTTGAGTTTTCAGTATTTTGAACTTTCAAGATTTGGATTCAATATTTTGAATTTCAAGATTATGAGCTTTCAAGATTTAGAAGCAGACCTATATATATATATATATATATATATATATATATATATATATATATATATATATATATATATGTGTGTGTGTGTGTGTGTGTGTGTGTGTGTGTGCGCGCATGTATTAATCTTGTAAATGACATAAATAATATTTGTAGAAGTTCTTTACAGACTATTTCTTCAAAAACATAAATTTTACAGTTAACTGGTGAAATATTTTGAGCATTTAGTATTAGAATGTTTTTATTTTGCAAGTCTCTGTTTAGTAACTTGATATTCTGTCATTTGGTCTTGGAAACTGAATTTATAGCTGCCTGTGGGAATTTTCTGCTTTTGAAGTGGACCTGCTTTAAATGTATGGTCTTGTGGTTTGATATTATCCCAAGTCCAGAGGTACTGTATTTCTAACAAGCCAACATCACATGACCCTGTTAAGCCAAGGAGTTTTGCCAGGTTCACAGTATGTTCAGAAAATATGTTCTTGGAAACAATCCAAGGAATGCATTTCAAGGCAACATGATATAAAATCAATTTTTACCTACAGCTTTAGCATCCCTGCTATTACTATGAATGACAACAGATAACACAGTCAGCATTTGTCTTTGGTATGTAGAATCTGTCTAGCTATGGGACTTAAATGTCATGCTGTGTTATTTCACTAAAGCTTTATTTTTTATTTCCTTTCCTTTTTTGTTGATATGATTTAGTCCTTTATATGTAGTATATTACTGCTTCAACTTCAGGATATTCTTGTCCGTAAAATGTTGTACTTAATTACCATCATAGCCTTTCAAGTTTGTACATACATACTGTACATACATACATACATACTGAATTTGCAAACATTCAAAAATAATGAAAACATAATTTCAAAAATTTGTTTCACATTTTTCAAATGCCAGCTTAACCTACTTAGTATGTACTAAATCCTTTGTATGACATCTAAAGTGTTTTTATTTGATTTACAAGACCTTTTGCTGAATTTTTACAGACAGCTAAAACACTCATTGGTGTCACGTCATCTGGTCTTCTTTTGATGGACGAATGATAAAACAAATAATGGGATCTTGAGAAATGCAGCAAAATGTCAAAATTACTATATCAGTAAAAATCATAAGTGTGGCACAAGCTACAATTTTTGTTTTTAAACTACAGAAAAAATCTGTTTACAATGCATGGCTTTGCTTCATCTGCTTAAGTAAATTGATCCCCAGGATTCAGTAAAGTTCCATGCAAGAATAAACTATTCTTGCACAGAATAGATTGTGTCCATGCAGCACAGCCGTGTACCTTGCATATTCATGAAGGCGTGCTGCTGTAGCACCTACATGGACAGGATCCATGAACGAGTGCATGGGGCATGTTACAGCAGTACCCGCACATGTAACATGTCCCCTTCACTCAGAAAGTGCCATTACAGCACTTTTAAAATCAAAAACACAGTTATCTGCAGATATACTGCACAATTGTGCAGTATATCCGCAGAATGAATGCCACAGACATGGATCTGGAGCATGTCACCCCGGGCCTCTGCTGAAAATAGGCTTCCCATCCTAGTCGGACTTACCTGGTCACCAAATGTTAAATGAAGAAATCACAAAAACACAACACTGGCATGCCTGAGTTCCCATACACCTCACAAAATACACGCTAACACAAAACTCGTTATCCCATGCACTTTTAAAGTGATAAAATAGTTTCTAGGGTTGTGCCCTTGTTCCCCCATTATGGCAGGCATACACCTAAAAATGAGAAAAAGTGAAATGTCATTTAAATCCTCAAAATCATTTTTTTTTATTAAACCAATAAAGTTTAACCGTAGCTGAGTGGGTGTGCCCATCGCGCAGCTATGCATAGCAGAGTTTAAACATCAAAAGAAGTTAAATAGAAATATACACAATACAAATAGCAAAACTGGAATAGTGTAGTGGTTAGAGTGTTTGCCTAAAATACAGCCAGTAATAGTTCAAGCCCCACAGCAATCCATCCATTTTCATATGTGAAACACAACTAAAATGTATTTTTCATAACTAGATAGTGAATATTATTATGTATATGTTAACCAGGGTAGTGTAGCAGTCCCAAATGTGAGGTGTCAGTGAAATTTAAAGTTTAAGCAAGATTTAGCATAGCTAAACGGATTTGTGCACTGGTAAGCAGGGCTTAGCATCTACCCCTTTAAGCAATGGTTATCTTTGCTAAGCGGGTTTGCCCGGTGCTTAGCTCAGCAGTTTCAAAACTGTCCAATTACTTTAAAGGGTGGGAAATTAGCCCTCTTTAAACCTCACAGGCAGGAATACAGCCCATAAACAGTTGTAGCTCCCCACTGTAGGCACTATGGCTGGTGTAGGTGAAGGTGTGCACTTTCGAGCGCAGTGCTGGGACATTCTGGAGTCCAGAGTCATGGTCAGACTCTTCATTAAAGACCATGAAGGGTGACTACTGCAGGACCAGTATCAGGGCTCCTAATACAATGTGGAGGCCTGGGACCATCTTGCCCGAGATCTCACCACTGCCACTGGTATCCCTCAGACTGGCGAGCAGGTCCGGTACCACTTTGCTGACTTGAAGCAGAGGAAAAGGGACCTTTTGGACCAGTGGGTCCAAGATGCCTGGGCAGGGAATGCTCCAGCCATGTGTAAGTATTAGTCAAAATAAATGTTCTCCAAAGTCCAGCCTGTGTATGTGCTGGATAGGTATGCATAAATGTTTTTTCTTATCTCCTGTACAGCTGCAGATGAGAGGGCTGTGAACTTGGAAACCCACACCAGCAGGCTGCTAAGGCTGCGTCATGAGGCTGGTGAGTATCAATCTAGCTGGTATTATGTAGGGCAAGGAAATAAAAAGTAGTAGAATATCACCCTGCAGTATTTAAAAATGGGTATGTTTTTTAATGACTGAAGAAGCCAGTAGGAGAGCAATAGTGACATACAGGTTATATATCAATAAAAGTGTAAGTACTTGTCAATAAAAGTGAAAACCTCAGACTGGTTGTGTTTACTCTGGTATTGAATGACTTGAAATGTTCCATGCACCAAGATCTGATATCAGACTATTAATGTTGTATTAATCATTGTTTTCCACACTGTGCTATGTCAAAAGGTATGTATATGAATGTATATATAGGAATGTTGTAATCACAAGGTCAGATTGTACAGCCAAGAGAGAATAAGACAGAAAACATTCACAAACAAAACAGTCGCTTCTCAGTAGCTCTTTCTGATGAAACACAAGCCTGTTGTATTTTTAACAAAAACAGACATGGTTCAAATCTCAGGAGTGGTAGTAAGCTGTATGCATAATTTCAACTAGGATTTTGTGAATATGCATAGAAACAGTCAGGTAGTGTCAACATAAATTCCCTCCTCAGGTCTTTCAGGTAAGAGAAGGTATAAATTAGCTGTAAGAAGGCTGTAGTTATACTGTGATCAACACCCACAGTCCAAACCCAAGGCTGCAAATGACAGCAAGATAAGTACATACACCAAGTGGTCTCCACCAAGAAATGTTCAGAAGTGTCATGCTGTCACAGCTACAGGTCCCTGCTACCAACAACCAGGATTACTGATAAAAATGAAGGCAGAGTATAGCAGTAGCACAAACACACACACACGCACACACACACACACACACACACACACACACACACACACACACACACACACACACACACACACACACACACACACACACATGCACACACACACACACGCACACACACACACACACACACACACACACACACACACACACACACACACACACACACACACACACACACACACACACACACACACACACACACACACACACACACACAGTATGAGTGCACATATGTAACCCTGACTATGTGAATATGGGTAGAAACAGTCAGGTAGTATTAACAAACATTCCCTCCACAGGTCTTCCAAGTAAGAGAAGGTATAAAGTAGCTATAAGAAGACTGTAATTATACACTGTGTACAAACATACCACTGCCCAACCCAAGGCCATAGGTTGTTGTAATAATACCTGTAGAGTAATGATTAGAGCAATGATCATTAAAGTTATAACCACTGCAAGAATTTACATTTGTTAATTGATGTCACTCTCTCTCTGCCACCTTATCTTCACCAATAACCTAAACACATAAATGAATGGGTATGTTTTCCACCAAACCTACTGTTGGGACATGTGTCCTATTGTTCTACAAATGTTGAAATGTATTCTAATTAATGTTCCCTGTTCAAATACTATCATTGGTGGCCTGTTGCTATCAATGTATCCCTGCATGCTGGTGTAATGCCCACTGTGGTTCCATATATGCATGTGTTCTGTTTGCTATGCAAATATTCCAAATCTGTTGTTTTGGGTTAATGGGAATACTCATGCATGCTATTATAACTAATGCTGGAATGTGTTTACCATTACTAGCCAACATATGTTCTAAAACTGCAACACCATAGCACGTCTGGGAAGGCCAATCCCAGTGGATCCACCTCTCCCGCCTCATCTGGCCATGACACCAGGTCCCAGCACATCTGGGACCCACCCCGGGCCCTCCTCGTCCGCTGGTCCTCCACCTCCTTTGAGTGCAACTGCCTCAGGGGATGGGGCTCATCCCCCCCCGGGCATGGGCATTGACAAGATCCTGTCACCCAAAGCCAGGTCTGGGGTATGATGCATAGCAAGCTCAGCAAGGAATTGGGAGATCTGCTATGCCAGCTTGAGGGCCACATGGTGCATTTAGAGGGTCTGCCTGCCCCTCCTGCTCAGCCCCCACCACAGCCACCTTCGGGGTCATGAAGGAGCAGTGGTGATTGCCAATGAGTGGGGATCTCTGTATCCATTTGGGGGCTCATGGGGTTCCGATTACCAAACATCCCTCCTCGTCCAAGGTGTTTACCCCCACATGTATCATATACCTCCCCTGTATGCTGTCTTATCTGTCTTGTCTGTCTTTCTACCCAACCTACCTCCCCAAATATACCTACTATCCTTCCCCAACATTCCAATCTCACCTTAAAAAAAAAGCAATCTGTTCCCAAAAAAAATGTTACCCGTACATAGCTGCCCATATCACACACATGTTCACTGGATACATGTAATCAGTTCTATTTGGCTTCACAATACATTATTGTTATCCTCATCCCTCTCTCAGGGGTTTTGGTGTCCAAATTTACCTCCAAATTCAGTATATATGCACAGCTGTTGCTGTAGAAGAAATGGACAACTATGGACCTTCCCTACACCCATCCTGCACATCCCTAGCTATCTTTCATATTGCTTTTCCCTGTTCATACCCCCTTTTTCACCACTATCCTATCACCCCCTTTTTCTTTTCTTTTAAAGAAATTAGCATGGGGGTAAGTGAGAGTAAGCAGTAGTAATGGGGACTAAGCCTGTTTGCATGGTACTAAGCGATGCCTACACAGATTAAGCACTTTTTACGGCTAACTGTCTATAAGCATAGTTAACCAGAAGTTAGCATTGTTTACCGCCATGCAAACCGGCACAAACCAGCTTACAACTGCTTAAACATGCCTTAATCATTCTATATGCAATAGCCCTTGTTCTGACCAGCAACAAAATAAGCAGCTCTTGACTTGAACCCAGGATCCTGCAGACCACAGCCACAACAATTTACCACTAAGCCATCTGAGCAAGAAACATGCTGGATGTTTTTGAAACATATCATTCAGCACCGTCATTAAACAATGGGGAAAAGGTTTGTTAACATTAGTCAAGTTTTGTACATCGATACAAATGTATATGTGTATGGAGATGCATATAAATATATATATATATATATATATATATATATATATATATATATATATATATATATACATTAATACATAATATATGTAGAGATGGATTCACTATGTAATCTTGAAATACTAAAATCCTGAATTTCAGTATTTCAAAATTACATAGCCGAAACCTACAAATCCCAAACACCCAACAACCACGAAATTCGAAATCCCGACAGTACACTACACATACACCACACAAAAACACATACACACAACTTCCTTCCCAACTCAAATATAAAATCCTACACTAAAATAAGCAGGGAGGCAAGCAACCCTGCACCTGCCACACCCCCCCACTTATATATACTAACTCCGAGATTGCACAATCAAACACACAAAACTAACTCACACCCACACATTTTACACTCCCTCACACACACATCCCAATCACAACAGACACTAACATACATTAAAGCCCCTGACCAACACACATACATACCCAAAGTAACAACTTACCATTCACACACCACAACATCAGAAGCGCTAATTCAAAATCTCCGTACTTCGGGATTTTGAATTTCGTGCTTCTAGTGTTTCAGAATTTAAAGGCTTCACTATTATAATTTTGAAATACTGACATTCGAGATGTCAGTGTTTCGAAATTATATAGGGAACCTGTAGAGATATACATATAAAATATACACATATATAAGATATATATATATATATATATATATATATATATATATATATATATATATATATATATATATATATATATATATATATATATATATATATATATATATATATATATATATATATATATATATATACATATATATATATATATATATATATATATATATATATATAAAAGTAAATACATGCACACATATATATATGTCAGCATGTATGTAAAACAAATATCAATATCCAGATATATAAATATACATGTATATATATATATATATATATATATATATATATATATATATATATATGTGTGTGTGTGTGTGTGTGTGTGTGTGTGTGTGTGTGTGTGTGTGTGTGTGTGTGTGTGTGTGTGTATATATATATATATAACAAAAAGTTACTGTTGCCAATTCAGGTACAAGTAACACCGGAGTAAACTTGGTGGATAACAGTAAAAATTCAAAGGCTACAGTTTCTAATCCAAGTCATTTGGTTAATGACAATAATGTTGGTTGTTTGGATTCTTTCCAAACGGGCAACAACACAGAGGCAGTGACAAATAACAACGTCAAAGGTCCTTTTTTAATGGACAGTGCAGGAGTGAAAAAGACTCCAAAGTGGACAAACAAAGTCCAAACGAGGAACAAAGGCAGAGCGAAAGGGAAGAAGAAATACTGAATTTCAGTATGGACTTTTTAAATCTAACTGACACTGACATTTCTGAGGACATGATCTCTGTGTTGAGAAAAGGTTTTTCATTTATTCCTAACAACAAATGTGATGTAACCAAACTTATTATAGATTTTAAACTGTACTGTAGAAAATTGAATTTAAAGTACATTTTTGACAGCACTAAACTGGTTGACAAAATTAACAAACAGACTCATGTTCGAAGCACCTACAATCCCCTGTTGAACACCACATTAGCAGTATTTAATAAGCAATGTGAGAAAGATTTTAGGCACATTAATAGAAGTTCAAATACTGTTTTTAACCTTACTGAAGGTGAGTTTTTGGCTCTAGAAACTATGGCCAAAAACAAAGAACAACGTATTATGAAGGCAGACAAGGGTGGAACATTTGTCATTATGGCTCAAAAAGATTATTTGTTTAACATCAATAACATGTTATCAGATACAAACAAGTATGTTAAAGTTGATACAGATATTATTCAAAATAATTTTGTTAAATTGGATAGTCATTTATTAGACTTGTTTAGTGAAGGTAGTATAGATTACAACACATATACTTTTTTATACACTGAGTTTCCAAGAATGGCTAAACTTTTTGGAATACCAAAAGTACATAAGCAGCAGGGTGATTTGAAATTTAGACCTATAATTTCAGCTTCAGGAAGTAAAACTGAAACTATTTCAGTATGGTTGGACGACATTTTTAATCCCATTGTACAAAAATCAAAATTTTATTTACGGGACTCTTGGCATTTGATGGAACTTCTAAGGGACAGTAATTTTGATAAGGTCTATGGAGATTTAAATTTTGCTTCCTTAGACATAGAGTCACTTTACACCAGTATTGATCAAAATATAGGAATAGAATACTTGAGGGATTTTTTGAGTGGATACACAGATTTTAACAACACCAAAATCAACACTTGTTGCACTCTAATGGAATTTGTGTTAGAAAACAATTTTTTTTAAATTTGACAACAACTTGTATAAGCAAATCTCTGGTGTTGCCATGCGGTCCAGAGTGGCACCCAGTTTTGCAAATTTAGTTATGTCTTCTTGGGAAGTCAAACATTTAGTAACACATCTTCAAGATCAGAATGTGGTCTTCTACAGAAGATATATAGATGATTTGATCTTCTTATGGAGGGGTAATGAAGACAGTTTCAGGACTTTTGTTTCCCATTTAAACACCACTACTGAATTTTTGAATTTCACCTTTGGTAGTTTTGGGAAAACTATTAATTTTTTAGATTTGAGTTTGACTGTTGATTCAATTGAACACAGATTCCGTAGTAGTATTTTTAGGAAACCAACATTTGTTAACCAATATTTACATTTTGACAGTTTACACCCCATGCATATGAAAAGAGGTGTAGTTAAAGGTCAGTTCATCAGACTTAGTAGACTTACTAGTGAAGATGATTGCTTCATTAGGGAAACTAGTGATTTAAAGCAGTTTTTTATAGAAAGAGGTTATGATGTTGGTTGGTTAGGTCACATTATCGAAGAGGTCAACATTTTAAGAAGTAATAAAGCTAATCCTATTCTTACAAGTTCATTTACTTTTGATTCTGGTAGGAAGAAGGTTGATGTTAATGGTAGGTTTTGTTTGTCATTTCCGTTACCTATTTGTAACGAAATGAATATTATTAAGGAAACAGTCATCAACAATTGGAAAATTATTTTGGGTAATTATGACTTAGCCAAAGTTTTAGGTATTTATCCAGTGTTTACATATAAAAAAGTGACAAATATTAAAATGATTTTAGAAATAGAGGACAAAAGTGCCATACCTTATACAGGAAAGGTTGGCACATATCCCTGTATGAGTTGCAAACAATGTAGGTTTGTTAGTGGCACATCAAGTATTTTTTTAAAACATGTTAAGAAGGACATTATTGTCAAAGGACACTTTACTTGTAAAACTAATAACATTGTTTACATTGCACAGTGTTCTTCATGTAGTCATTTTTATATAGGTAAAACTATCAGAACACTGTGTAAACGTATTTATGAACACAATTTAGCCATAAAGAAAAAAGATGTAACCACTGCTTTGGCTAAACATTCTTTAAATTGTGTTTCTTTCAAAAAGTTCATTTTTTCTGTTTTGGAAAAAGTTGATAACAGTATGTTTAGAGGAGATTACAAGACATTTTTAGAGTGTAGGGAGTCTTGTTGGCAAATTAGGCTAAATGCAGATGAATCACCAGGCCTAAATGATGTCATAAGTATCAAATGTTTTTTAGCTTTACAAAAATTGTAATTTAAAAATGTAACATTTCATTTTTTATTTTTCATATATATCAAAATGTTTTGTTATTTTTATATTAGATAGATTTGTTTAAATGATCCAGTGTATACATATATATAACATATATATACATTTTTTGTACTAATTGATTAATTAGGTACAATTGATTTTGTTCTAAGTTGATTAATTGGAGACAGTATATAATCACTGTTTTAAGAAATGGGTGCTTTTCTGATGAAGTTCTTGGCATTAAATAAGAACAAAAACGTTAAGCAGGTTTGCTGTCTGGTTTTTGCTGGTCTTTGCTTGTCATTGGTGGACTATTTTCAGTTATTAAGTTTCGGTTTGGTTTGTGATATATATATATATATATATATATATAGATATATATATATATATATCTACACACACACACACACACACACATATATATATATATATATATATATATATATATATATATATATATATATATATATATATATATGGGTCCATGACGATTGAACAAAAGTTCAATTATCCGAAACCAAATCACCAAATTCACTTTAGTGAAAGTTCTTTTTGCCAAAAAAGCACTTTTGTTAAAGTCCACAATGAACACTAAAAAAAAACCAAACACATACAAACACAAAACTCATGTTTACGCAGGGGGGCAAGCCTTCCTGCACCCCCCATATGGAGGGCTGTGTCCCCCACACCCCCTACTTTTATATTCTCACTCCGAGATTGCACTACAGTGGGGAAAAGGGAATATTCCCTTATCCCCACTGTACTGCGATCTCAGCAACAGCCATTCCCCCACGATTTCCCTTACCTTTTTGCATACTTGCGTGAAAGTGCTTTTTCGGCAAAAAGCACTTTTGCACAAGTATGCCCGGATGTTTCAGTTTTGGAGTAACGGCCATTCGGCAAACTGTCCGGGACCCATATATATATATATATATATATATATATATATATATATATATATATATATATATATATATATATATAGTGCAGTCGGACATCACATACATACTCTGAACCTCTAACTGCAACAAATCTGTCCAAAGGTTGTCTAAATGAGGTCAAAGGTGCCCAAACTAGTGACCTCTTTTAATTATTGCCCTTATCCCTTCCTCCCCAGCAACAACTGTTCTGCCTTGCAACAAAATAATATGGTCTGCCAAGTCTTGGACCCGGGGCCGTGTAAACCACAATCAAAGCAATGCACCATTGCACCATCTGAGCCCTATAAAATAGAGATGACTTTCAAAACATATCAGTTAGTACAGTCATTCAACAGTAGGAAAAGGAGTCTGTAGAATCAGTCAAGGTCTCTATACATGTATATATGTATGGAGATGCATATATGTGGACATATCTATACATAATACATATATATATATATATATATATATATATATATATATATATATATATATATATATATATATATATGTGTGTGTGTGTGTGTGTATTTATATATATATATATATATATATATATATATATATATATATATAGAGAGAGAGAGAGAGAGAGAGAAAGTGAGCAATACATCTACATTTATATCTACATATGTGCGCGCACACACACACACACACACACACACACATATATATATAAAGGTGTATAAATACATGCATCTATATATATATATATATATATATATATATATATATATATATATATATATATATATACACATATATAAATACATAAATATACAGGAATAAATGTCAGCTACAAATACATGCAATCTGAGGATCATGCTGCTGCATACTAGAAGTCTAATTCTGAAAATGCACTCACTGGAAGTATTCCTTAAAATGGGGAACAATGACATCTGTGCTGTAACAGAGACCTGGTTAAATGTAGCAGGAAGCACCCCTTCACTACCGGCCTATAACTCATTCCACACCTTTTGTTTGCAGAACTTGGACTGAAGCTCCAAAGGTTGTGGTATTTTCATATGCACACACCTCCATTGTGGTAGACCAACATTATGCATTACAGATCCTGCAAGTGTATCTAACATTGGGTAAGACAGTGGTTGAGGTTGTAGCCTGCTATATGTCCCAAAACATGTCCCAAGACTCACACTCTGTGTCCCTAAACACCCTGGAGAATATTAGTGTCCACCCTAAAGCTCTCATACTTGTTGCCTTCAGCTATACCACCATTAACTGGGAAAGCTACTCATGTACCAATGCACATGCCCATCACATCGACCTGGTCCTTGCTAACATGGGCAACTGTAGTCAATCCCTCCCTTGTTATATGTGAACACAAATTAATCACCTTTGGAAATCTACAGCCCTCACACTCCCCCTGCTCAGGTAACTGCTATGAAAATCCTTTCCATACCTAACTATGGCCTCCTAAAAACAGAGGTGGCTAACCTCACGGCAGCCATTCAAGTGGAGACTAGTTGCATGACTGCTGAATCAAACAGAAATGCACTATGAACATGTACACAAATGCATAAATATCACCATACCCAATAGAACCAGGACCCTCACCTCCAAAACAAGAAAGCCAATCTGGTGGTCCCCAGACATAAAGGAGCTGTACAACAGAAGGAGGGAACTAATATGGAATAAGGTGAAGTCCCAAGACTGCAAAAAAACCCATATCAGTCTCAATTACAAGTTGAGATCCCTCATCAAATACTACAAAGTTAGCTGTGAAAAGAGAATTGGAGCACATAGTAAATATAACCACAAGGCCTCATACAGTTATGTAAAGAATCTCCATGGTGATAACAAGATTTCCTCTGAGCTACTAGACAATGGTACCTCCTAGACTGAGCTAACAAATATTGCCAATATACTGGCTGACATATTGAGTGCAAACTGTACCCCTCTCCCCTCCAAGGACCAATCACAATACCAGTACACTGCCAGGGACCCAGTATTACTGCTGCAGAGGTTAAAACACCACTGTCCAAGGCCAAGAATACAGCTTCTATGGGACCTGACAACATCCCTGGCTGTGTTCTACATGAACTACAGAGTGACCTGGCACCTCAACTGTGTGTCCTGTTCAAGCACAGCCTCACCTCAGACATTGTCCTTACTGAATTGTGCACTTTTACAGTCACCCCTCTCCACAAACAAGGTGCAGCTAAAGGCAATGGGAAATACTGCCCCAACGTCCTGACAAGTCTGTTATGCAAAGCTATGGAATGCATCATCATGCACCTAATACACAGAGATATGTGAATCTGCAGACTCAGGATCCCACACAGTTTACTTTTCTGAAGGGTAGGTCATACCTGCTCAATCAACCTGGTCAACTTCTTGGAGTCAGTCACCTGAGCTGTGGATGAAGGCAAGGTGGCACATACAGCCTACCTTGATCTGGACAAAGCCTTTGAAAACATTCCCCACTCAGAAATCATGCGAAAACTTACTAAGCTAGGCATCCACCCCTATATCATTAGGTGGTTGTAAACTGGGTCACAGATAGGACTCACAG